>NW_020454583.1:1552756-1689599 GCF_003342845.1 Nothoprocta perdicaria
GATGGAAGATAGTAAAATAAAGTAGAAACATAAACATCAGTTACTGTTTCAGCAATTAAGTAGTGCTTGGTATTAACAAATAATGTATTMTTTTTGCTGACTAAGTTAAATGTCTGCAGTCTTGCTATGAAGAAAGAAGCTAGAAGTAATCGGACRCTGTAAGCACCAAATGCTGTTTGGACATAGTCCCAGTCCTCTTAACAATGGCCTCTCAAAGTGTTTTAAATTGATAGGGATCAGGCTGCAGCTATATATGCATATATGGCTCCATTTTTATTATTATTGCTGCTCTTAGAAGCCTTAATGACTTAAAAAATGAAGTTTCTTCTCAGTGTATTCAGACCTTTTCCCAAGTGCATCCACTGTGGAAAAATATCACTTTTTATCCTGAAAAACCTTTTTATCCTTTATGTCCCTTCTATCATGAAAAACAGCTAAGAGTAAAAACCAAGGAACCCATTACATAATTCCATAACAGACCTTTACCTAAATGCAGTTTTACTGTCATTATTCCCCTTTGAGCAGTTTACTTGCCGATGCTCAGCATTCGTTTTGGTGCTGCAGAAGGCCAAAACTATCATTTTGACTTTCACTATTTAAATATTTATGTAGAATAGCTCATGCCTCCCACTGCTCGTAGTTGGGCAGGTACTTAAACCTAGCTTAAACCTGCCACCCCAGCCCTCTGCCAACCTTTGCACAGAGCCAGGCCCAGGTGCCGCCAGCCAGCAGGGCAGGCCRGGCGCTGCAGCCGCTGACAGGGCAGAAGGAGACACAGCCCGAGGCAATAAAAACTTAGAAAGGCTCCTCCTGTGTCTGTGGTGACTCAGTGTCAGTGCCCTGGCATCCCGATCCGCCTTTCTTTGCGGAAACCGGTTAAACCAGTTACTTGCAAAGAGTTAAGTAAGGGACAGTGCATCTATTGGGCTTTTCCTGCAGGAGGGTTGATTTTTGCAGTGTTCTGTAGAGGTTGGACATTGCCCTGACAAAGAGCTTTAAGCAGAGAAAAAAAAAAAAAAAAAAAAAAAAAAAAAAAAAAAAAAAAAAAAAAAAAAAAAAAAAAAAAAAAAAAAAAAGAAGAAAGAAGGCTTACTTGCATTGCATTGAGTTATGGGTTGTTTTTCCCAACTTATCCCAACCCTAGGAGTTAGCCCAGCAACTGCCTCCTGTGCCTSCCCTACCTTGAGACACAGTCTCTCCACTTGCAAGATTTCAGTATAATTGTACTAGACATGTCCTAGCTTTCCTGGGTGAACACTGATGGCTTGGAACAACTATTTCTGATGGGTGGGTTAAGAATTTGGGATAGTTTAGAGGGTAATTTATTCTTCATGAGGGACAGAGCATAATGAGAATAGCATAATGAATAGCACGGATAACTGTGTACTAAATAAACTTTTTTATAGCTTTATGCATTGATCTTGAACAAGCAGTCAGCTTGGAATAGATACCTCGAACTTCTATTTTGCCTTAAAATAAGTCAAAATGATCTCTAAAGCAAGTCTCTAGCTAAGCTCTATCTTACTTTTTTATGATAGAGATCAAATAGCTCGTCTTCAATAGAAGTAGAAACTTCAATAGTTTCTATAAATGAGCGTAAAAAGAAAAGTATTAATGATGATCAAGACTGTGAAACCTAAATAATTTGTTGTGAATTCATTAAAGGTGGTGTTAGGAATAATCAGCTGAATGCCTTGTGTTCGAAAATTACTCATACTTAAGTGGTCAGCAGACATTTGAGGGGGCCTTTGTTGTTGAAGGTATGTGGTGAACACTGATGCTGTTTACAGTTGAAATCCATTGATTATATAAACAAATGGGTAGCTGCTGTGTTAACAGGCACTCAGAGTCAGTAAGAACATGCAGAAGAAAAACATCTGCAGCTTCAAGAAGTTCTGAGGAAAAGCAAAACTTAGAACAAATATGGCAGTCTGAAGATGACAGCAGACAGGACCCTGGGTCGTAAATCCTAAATTAAAACTTTTGCTTGGTGTCCTCTGTCTTTACATAAGGAAAATCTACCACCAGCCTTACTGCAACTAAAGAGATAGTGAAGATTACGCGATGATACTTATTTTTTCAGTGCGTGGGCTCCCATTTACTCTAAGGCTCTACRTGTCATTATGACAACATTATAAAATACTTCTCCCAGGTAATGAAAAAGAACTTAATGTAAAGATAGGGATCCATGTGATGACAGCTGTCACGCTGCCACTGAGGCAGGGCCGTCAGATCCCTTTAGCCAGCAGCGCCTTTCTGCTCTGCTCTTTATTTCCCTTTCTCTGTCTCTGTCCCCTCACTTGCCTGCTAGGGATAGTGGCACTTATCTTCCCTGAGAGCAAGTGCATTAGTAGCAGGTCTGACTGGCTGGTCATTTTGCAAGCAGAACTAAGTCATCAGATTACCATATTTTTTAAAAATTGCATTACAACGAAACGGTCACAGTCTYTTATTATATTGGACTGGAACGGGTGACTTCTTTCCCTGTGTGTGGTGTGTTTTTGCAAATTCTATTAGATCAGTTGCCAGAGAACTCTGGACCACATTTTACAAGTTAATCAGAATGCCAGAACCCTCTTGTACCATGGGATGGAGATTATTAGGAAGGGGGATTCCTAGTGCAGGGGAAAACAAAACGACAATGAGAYCCCCAGGGCAAGAGGCGAATTCTCCACAAAGGGCCAACGCTCGGGAGGCCGTCGCTGACCCGCGATTCCTACCTGCCCTCCATGCAGCACTTCCCAGAGTCCCATGAGCCTAGGGGGCCGTGTGGGGCCCGGCAGGAGAGCTGATGTGGGAGGCCCCAACTCTTGCTGCAGTCCCAGGGCTCTTCATTAACAACCTTGGAGAAGCTGCTGGGAGCGATCTGAGCGAGGTGGCGCGCTGCCCAAGGCTGATGAGAGAAAGCCCCAAGGGCATTAATACCTTCCTCTGGCACAGGACGAGTACCTATCTGCAGGGATGATATAAGGAAGCTTTGCTGACAGACTCATTAAAGTAAGTGCCTTTTTTTTTTTTTTTTTTTTYYCMTTTCTCTTGGCACACCAGCCCTTTCCTTTTCCAAACCTGACGTTATTTTGCTCTKTGTACAGAAACGCAGTCCCCGCCATGCGGATGTTTTGCCGCATTTGGCTCCAAGCCCATCGCGTGGCCATCAGACCGCTCCAGGGAGCCACCCAGAGCACCTGGATGCTTTTCCTGGTTGACAGTGGGTGCTGGAGCAGCTGCACTTCGCGTACACGTTGGGCAAGTTACGTGTACCCTCATTTGTACCCGCCCGCATTGGTTTTTACCTGCCTCGCCTCATGTATTCCCCAGCTGGCTTCTCCTCCAAGAGCTCTCCTTAATCCCGGCTTTTTTTTTTTTTTCTTCCAACAGAAGAAAAAAAATTTAATTTGCTCATTGTTTTCTGAAACTTCAATGGTTTTGAATGAGGCTCTCTGTCGCAGTAAAGCAGGGTCTGTGCCTTTAGGCTGGTATTACTTACTGCTGTTACTTGCTTTCCGAAGAAGGCAGCTCAGCCTGAGTGAGGTGCAAGCCCCGCTCTGTGTGATTATTAAAAATAACCTCGATTAAAAGAGAATTTTGCTCTAGCAAATACTCATGAAGATATATATATATTTGGTGCCTCTGGATAAGGCAGTAGTTCTGTTGCTGGTAGGACAATGGCCCTATTGTGGGGAGTGTGATGAAACTGCATAGTTTTAGTTTTAAAAACTAAAAGAACAAGTTGGAATGGTTTTAATAGGAATCGTTACTTCTGGAAAAGGCCACGGAATGTCTCACTCCTAGTGAAGGGTGCCTGGCTCCCGTGTGCCGTCCCTGTGAGGTGGCCCAAGGAGGGACTTCTAAATGGTGCAAGTGAAGCCTCTCCATTGGAGTGAGGGCTGAGGAGGAAAGCAAAGGAAGAAAAAAAAAAAAAGAAAAAGAAAGGGGGAAAAAAAAGAAAGAAGAGAAAGAAAAAGAGAGAAAGAAAGGAGCAAACTGTAGCGGGAGGAGAGGAGGAACGGGACACCCTGCTCGGCCCAGGCTACGGGGCGGCGCTGGCGCCATTACGGCCGCGCCGGCTCCTCCTCCTCCTTCTCCTCCTCCTCCTSCTCCTCGCGGTGGCGGGAGGAAGGCCGGCGGCGGGATGCTGGGGGTGGCGGCGGGCATGACCAACAGGTAGGAAGGGCCCGGGCTGCCCTCCCGTGCGGCCGCCGCGGGGGAACGCGGCGTCGCGGGGCRTTTTCCGCGGGAGTTTTTCCCTAAAAGCCGCGCTTGGAGCAGGGCGCGGGTTCGGGCTCGGTGCTCCCGGCGTTAGGGAGCGCGTTGGTTGGGAGCTCTGGCGCGAGCCTGGTGTGTGTAACGCGACGTGCATCCTTGCAGCCGCGTCTGGGAAAGTTTAGCAGGGATGAGCCGTGGGACAAGGAGGCTGTCGCGCTGCGGCTGCCGTATTTCAAGCGTTTCTTGGGAAGAAGGATCCAAACTAAAGCATCTTATAGGGCTGCTATATTGAAATCCATGGGGCTGAGGGAAGGGGAAGTGTCTGATCCCAGGCTGGGCCCGCGGGCTGGGAGCAGCCGCGGGCACCGGGCTTTGGACTAGGGACCGGCCGCCTTATCTCCCCCAGGGCTCGTTCCTGCTGCGTGTTTTCCTTCCAGCACCGGACACACCTTCAGAGAAAACCCGCGGCAGCCGCAGCCTGAGCCCGGCTGACCGGGGCAGCCGCGGGACCCGCTCGACGTGTGTTGAGCTGCATCCGTCCTCAGCGCCCGCGCGCGGCTGCTCGTGCGGCGCATGGGGCAGCACCGGGGTCGCGGCGCAGGGGAAGGCGCAGGAGCCCGACAGGCTGGACCTAGCTCAGCTTTGGATAATGCAAAATAATAATAATAATAATAATAATAATAATAATAATAATGACCATTTGCCTCCAGTGCGTGAGTTGGCCGAGGCAGTTCCTGCAGGGATGGCTGCAGGGGAAGGTTTCTGGCACGGGGATTTTTCTGCAGACCATCCCGGCTCGTTGCAATCAAAGCAAAGCTAAGGGATAAGGCTTGTGCGAAGTGGCTTTTGGTTGGGTAGGATGGGAATGGGGAGGAGGTTCGAAATAGGGTCATTTTCTTGATTTGGCTCTTCTGGAAAGAAATGCACTAGAACTGTAAGTATTTCATTCAAAGCAGCTTTTTAAAACAAATATAAAGCTGATCTCAAGAGCTTCCACATGCTGAAACTCCCAGGCGATTTCAGGTCCTGCCTTTCTGTTCTAAATTAGGGAGGCAACATAATCTGAGTTTGGAGGAAGAGAAAGAACAGAAAAAAGCATGATGTGAGGTCTCTGTCCACATTCTGTACGTGGCCTAGGATCAGACATCTGGTGGGCAGATATGCCCACTGGAGACTTTACTGTTCTAAGGGATGTTTGCTCTGATAGATATATGTGTGTTTATATATATATGTATGTATATATATTATATATATATATATATYAATCTTCACTTTATGGAGGCTTTCTGAACTGATTGTTGCCGCTGTCTTGCTTGCAGCTTCAGAAATGCTGACTGTGCTTCGAGATGCTGATAACTGGTTAGTGTAGTGCTTATTCATTATATGARTATCCTCAAATTGAAGCAAAAGAACACAGATTTCAGCATCTGAATGTGAGATGCAGTTGTGTGATGTTTGGGTCGAGAGTGCACAAGTTGTTGAGGGTAGGGGGAGAAGAAGAAGGAACCACAAGTTGTAGGGTTTTTTGACAATTTTTTTTTCCAGATGCTTTCTCATGGCATTCAGAGAAAAGTTTGCAATTCAGGGCATTTATTATCTTAAGCATTTCCGCACAGTAGTAAATAGAGTCCAACATGTAGTAAAATACTGACCAAAGAGAGACCCTCTTTATTTGAAGCATAACTGTATTTGAAAAAAAAAGCAATATAGACTCATATGCTTTAGAGATCCTGCTCCACTATAAAGCAGACTGAAGCTGAAAACTGTAAGTACTTTAGAGCATTTGCTTTTGAATGCCCTGATGAGAGACTCCGTAAATAAGAAACTATATGTGATACTGTAGTAAAATTGTACTTGTAACCCACAGGTCTCTCTCTCAGACCCGGCTCCGTAGTTTACTGCCAGGGAGCCACTTACGGCCCATAATGTGCTGAGGATAACGTGCATAGTTAACACACTCTTTTTCAAGTTGCAATAAAATATTTATTATCAAAGCACTTAAGGCATCTTTGCAGCTCTCACCGTTGCGGTTTCGCGCTGAGCGCGTCGTGTTGGACATCCTGGTTTGTCTGCGTTTTGTTCTGTTCCAAATCCCATTTGAAGGTTTCTCCCTCCATACTTAATACAATCTCGTAATATTTTTCAACGCAGGGACACTCGGGGTATTTTCTGTGTTAAAAGCAGCTTGATTGTCGGGGTGAAAGTTGCTTAGGTAAGATCTTTCCATTGTGGCAAGTGCTGCTGACGAGGAAAATYGAAATGACAGTTATGTTGTGATAGCAGAGGTCCTACATTGTGCAAGCCACCCACAGGATGAACAATCCAGCCTCTGTGTTTGTGGTCTCCCGCTCTTGTAGTTTTAGTGATCTGTCACAGTGCCCCACGGTTGCAACTGGGACAAGAGGAGCCCTGGCGTGGAGGCAGAAATGTGCATTAAAGGGCTGAAAGGATGGGATTCCTTAATTCAGCTTGACAATGAGGGAAAACAAAACACCCGATGGTAGCTTGAAGCAAACTCTCTTCCCTTTTTTTTTTCCCCTTTTCCCTTTTTTTCCCTCCTTTTATTTTTTATTTTGTTTTGTTTTGTTTTGTTTGTTTGGGACACTCCTTTGTAGCTATTTCAGCATTTCCTTTCTCTGAAGTTTAAAATTCTCCATAAAATTGCTTACTAGCATTTTTTATAAGCAGACAGGAAAGATCTGTCTGTGAAAACAGTCAAGGTACTGTGGCTTGCCTGGCTGGATTTGTGCACCTCTACAGCTCTTTATGTAACGGAGTTTCATGGAATTTGTCTCCCCAGCTGGAGATGCTGGTGGGCCGAGTTGGTGAATGGGCTCGTGACAAACTGCTTCTAGGCCAAGTGAACCCCCTGTCTGCAAACGTGTTCCTGCTGCACTAAGAAGGACGGGACTGGCATGTTTATGAGTATCATAGAGGTGCCTGAGCRTAAATCCTTGTTATCACCCTCTGCAACGTGTGGCAGTAGTGTTGCAACAGGGCTGTCACCCAGGGCGAAGTTTTATGCTCTGCATCTCCCATGCTGTTTTCTCTTACATTTTAAATCAGAAGTCCTTAAATTTGGGCGCAGATCATCCTTTATTCACCGCTTTTTACTACTTCAAAAAAACACCAGCCACCAGTATGGAATTTGCTAAGGAGACACACATTATGTCTACATGCTGCGTTGGTTGGATTTGGGTTGTGTCAATCACTGCTGACATTAAACCTCTGAAGTTCTGAGAACAACTGTGGAYATGGACTTCTTATTGATGAAACTGATGGGAACAGGAGAGCTAAAATCTTTGGGTTTCCTATTGGTRTTGTGGATGGGAAGCTGGTGTGGATAATTGGCGTGTCTAAGACAGTCCAGCGATTTWTATGAGTGTTTCCTAAGTGGCCTAAGAGATAAGGAGAGGTTGTTACAYGTAGATAAATAAGAATATTTTGTATTAATATTTGTATTATATATTAATATTTGTATCTGTTGTCTGAATGTAAAAGGGGAGAACTAGGGAAAGAGCACTGCAAAGCAACACAGTAATGCTGGCTAAATRTGGGGAGGCCATAAAATGGGAGAGCGGCTCCCATCCAGACCCCTTGCTGGTGACACAACTGCAGCATCCACATGGGGAGGGAAGATYGTGTGGACAAGTATCTGGAAATCTGCTCTGCACAGGGAAGGGGGAAGAACAGGTGAACCAAGGGAGGTCTTCCCTAAATTCAGGCAGCTGGAGAAGCGGGAAGGTGGATTGCAAGCCGGGAGAGCACACAGGGCTCTGCCAGCTCGGGGATGAGGTCTGCAGCAGATCCCTGGGTCAGTGGGTTTTGGTGGCACCAGCCTGTTCCCAGCCTGGGAGCTGGGATGCGACGGGAGCTGCCGCGAGCGGGGACGAGGCACCCGCTGCCTCTTGGAGCAGCGGCAGCGGCTCACTGGGTGCGCTCACTTCGTTCCTGCTGGCGCGTGTGGGCCCCTAATTTGGGAATGACAAATACAGTTTGGCTGTCTGCGCTGGGGAGCGTGCCAGGCGAGGAGCGGGGACCCTGCAGCCCCGGGGCTGATTCAGCAAAGCAGCATCCGCTTGCAAAATACGCATGTTTTATCCAGCCCCTCGTTGTGAGGGGCTGCAAATATGTAGGTTCATACTTAGGTTTCTTGCTTTGCAGATGAAAAGCGTGCACTTCTAAGCTGCCTTGATGGCAGAATAAATTACATTTTGTGGCAGAGAGAGCAGCCGCCTCTGTGAAACATGGAGAAAGACTGGAGACAATTTATGACCAGCATTTGTGCTCGATTAAGTAATTTATTTTTACCCTGGCCTGCTGGTAAATGAGCTGCAATTCACTCTGCAGGGCCTCGTTTCCCAGAGCCAGATCTGCCCCATTTCGGGAAGCAGGARAGACTGTCCCCGCGGCTGGTGCTGCACTGGAGCTGCTCGTCCTTCCCGAGGCTACCGCAACGCTCGGGCAGAGCACGGATCGCCCCTTCCCCATCCCTCGTATCCACATCCCGAGCCGGCACAGCCGGCTGCTCGGGAAACTGCGGCAGGAGCCGCTCCGGCTGGAAGCCCCAGGCGGGGTGGGTAGACACAGGGATTTAGAACTGGGATCACCTTCCTCATCTTATACGTGGTAGTGATGTGAGAAGGGGAAGCACAGAAAGAAGGTGGAAATACCCGTTTTGATGGAAACATGGAGTTATGTTGGTTTGGCKGGACCATGTAACCATGGCTTTGGAGAATGATGTTAAATATGGGATTCCTATGAGGAGGTTTGGCGTCTAAGAGGACCAAGCAATGTTTTTTTGTGGTCTGGAGCCAGAACRGAGGCTGCATTTGGACATCCCTGGTGGGACCGGACTGCTTCCAAGCTCTCATAGTCTGGAAGAGGGGTCTGCTACTGGTAGATGGTTCAAAGATGCCCATGGCGAAGGAAGCACCTCCCGTCGTGGTTTCATCACCGCTGTCACAGGACTGGCTCGCGCCAACTCAACCCCAGAGCATTCGGAGGAAGGAGACCCCCTTTCCCGCCACCGTGCCGGGCAGGCGGGCAAGAGCAGCAGCACATCCATGCCTGCTGCAACGCGCGCCTCATCCGCTGGCATTCCCCGACTTCACAAAAAGTGTTCTGAATGTGCTGAATCCGCTGCTTTCCGCGATCCGAGGAACTGGAGGCTGTTGGTGTTAGAGCGCTATTTTCTGCATCAGTCTGGTATTATTGCAAAAAAAAAAGAAAGAAAAGGAGGAGTGGGAGCTCTGTCCTGGAGATCTTACAGGCCAAGCCAAACTATGTGCAGAGACAGACCTGTGGGACAGGCAGCTCCCAGCTCACGTGGCTGCTTTCTCAAAGCAGAAGGGTGAGGGAGGTGTTTCCTTCAATCACTGTCACGTTTCTAAACATCCTAGAAAAAAAAATTCCTTCTCCCTTTCTTCCTACATGTATATGCCAGTTGCAAGACACAGGCAATAGGGCTGGTTATGTTAGAAAGGAGCCAAAGTGGGTAATTTTAAAGCCGCTGTTGCTAAGAAAAACTTGACTTCCGAAATCTGTGTACTTYGTTCACATTTTTTCCTTTTTGTTGGCCAGCTTCAGGAAATGAGAACATTCTTTTGGCTTTTCATGCCTTAGTCACATTTTATACATATATACACACACACATATAGTTTGTATGTCTAAATATGTTAGAACATCTGGAGATGTTTGTTTCAGGGAGGTTCCCTTTCTGCATTAGGCTGCCTGAGCTTTAAATGCTTGCACACAGTTGGATGTTTCCAGGGTTTCCTGTGCTTCTTCCATTACAAGGGTATGTGTATGGCTGCCTGGAAAACTCTAGGGAATTATGCGGATAACATATGGAATGCACAAACAAATACAAGTAAAGCCTTCAAARGAAAGTGAGATTTTTCCCTTTTCTTATTTTCTTCAAAAATGTAATCAGCAAAGCTGTTGTTTAATACCAGTTGCATACAAATCTGTAGCTGTTTAGCATTGGCCAAGTATATTTGGAGAAAAAAAAAAAAAAAAGCAAAATCGGTAAAATTAATAAAATTTCCTAAAATCAGGATTAAAATTAGTAGCTTGTTTTTGTTTCTTGTTAGAAGAGGAAGAAGAAAGGCCGTCATGGGAGAGGGTCGTCCGCATCCGAGCGGTTCCGAGCCTGACACAAGCGGCTTTTGTGGCGCTGGGGGTGAGCGGCGGCCGCGCGGCCGCCTCCGCGCCGTCCTCCCACCGGGGTCACCCGGGGACCGTGAGACCTAGTCCTAACAGAGGGGGRAAAAAGGCTATTTGGTTTAACTGAGGGCCAAATGCTTCTGTGTGTGGCGGGGGAGAGAACACGATTTCCACCCGTGGCTGTTGAGTGAAGGCGGTGGGAGGGCAGCGCGTGCGGAGGCCGCCCGTGACCATCGGGAGGCAACAGCGGTGATGGCCGATGGCCTTTCCCCAGGTCCATGGACTTCTCCCTCAGGAGAAGCCTCCTCCGYGGGGCTCAGGGGGGTCCTGGAGGCCGCTGGGGCCTGTGTGCGCCAAGGACGAACTTGCCCCGTCTTCCGTGGGCAGAGGCCGTGCCGCGGTCTCCGGAGGTTTTACCGGCAGTTTTGGGGAACAAGGGAGAGCAGGAGGTGGTGGAGGAAGGGGCAGCTCGAGCAGAGGCCCCGCAGCCCCCGAGCGGCCCTGTCACCCGCAGCGGCGTCTGCCTCTCCAGAAGGGAATTTTCCCTTTTTCCCTCTATTTTTTTTTGCTGATGCATGGGCAGCSGGTGTGTGTCCCCTGGCCAGGGATGGGCACTCACTTGCCCAGCAGATCCCAAGGCCATTCCCCACAGTTTCCACKGCGTCCTAGCAGAGTGTCCTGAGCTGCCTGGTCCTCAGCAGGGCCGGCTCTGCCTCACCGAGAGCCAGTGGCTCGACCTCGATCCRAATAATGGGAGCAACGCGAGATCCGGCGCATCCTGCCCCTGGGATCAATAGCCCAAGATCCGGCGCGTCCTGCCCCTGGGATTAATAGCGGTTTTCTGCTCAGCAACCCGGCCCGTCCTCTCTGCCCTCCAAGCGAGAGCGGGGGCTGCTGGCACAGGGGTCAGGGTGACTGTATGTGCTGCGTGATGGCGGGAATGAAAATCCCTTGTGGACATGCAGGGTCGCTTTTCCGCTTGCGGTTCYCACTAAAACTCACTGGAGTTTATGGCTCTGATAAGGAACCTCTTGGTGACTGGAAGGTTTGATTGTTTCCTGGCCTGCTTGAAAGTTCCCTTTGATCTTTCCTTGCTAGTGGGTTATAGTGGAATTTTTTATTTTTATTTTCTAAAAAAGGCCTGCTTGTTAGAATAATTGTATTAGTTTGATCCTCAGGGTATATTTTACTTTAAAAATTGCTTATCTTTCTGAAGAAGTTTACCCCTTTTTTCCTCCTCAGCATGCTCATTTGCCATGCATGCTTGTATGAAGCAGTATGACTTTTTTTTTATATGTACAATAATATCAAAATAAATTGGTTATTGTTTAAAATAATCGAAAGAACTGTGGGACTTATTGTTTTGGCTCATTTGCTGTTCATTGAAACTCTGAATAACGTCTTCAGGAAAGGAAATAAAATAAAAATAAAAAAAAAAAAAAGAGGAAACTCTTGAGCCAAGACAGTCCCTAGGGGAAAACTCATGGATTTACTGCAGTAGAATGAATCCCCTTCTGTTATAATCTGTAGCAGTTAGAATTTCTTCTTTTCAAGGAGAAAAGCCTCCCATTTTCCCTGGGCATCCAGCTCGTGTGTCGGCTCCCGTTAAATTCCACCTTACGCTGCATCCGATGCCAAGCTCGGAGCTCGGTGTCCTGGGGCCGAAGCATCAAGATGCCGTGTTTGCTCCCGGCGCACGGGACTGTAGGGATGCACTTTGTGCGATTAACTTTGCAGCCAGCTGAAACAGCCAAGGAATGATAATTTTTTTTTCCAGTGACCGTGTAGAGTGAAGTGACAMAGTCCTAAGTCTCCGGTCTTTGCGCAAGACTCTGTGGAAAAGCTGCACTTTCAGCCTGGGCACCACMGCCCTGGCTGCTTGAGTGGGACCTGAGCAGAGTCGAGGAGTTTCTGCATTGGCTCCTGGTGGTGTCTGAAGAGCTCGGTCGGTCCTGGTGTCTGAAGAGCTCAGTTGAACCCTCCAGGGCTGCTCTCGAGGGAAGGCAGCGCCCTCAGCTCCCAGCTGTCCTAACGAAGCAGGTTGCTGCCGTTCAAGCCCTTTTCCAGCCTGAAATGTCTTCAAGGGAGGGTTGAGGCGGGATTGCATTGAATTGATTGCTGGTGGGGGCTTCATTTCAAAAAGCACATTAAAAAATAAAGTGCTATTTCAAGCGCCATCGGTTTTGATGTGGGGAGGGCTTGTGCTCATGGTTGCTCTGCTAATGTAACACAAAGGGAAATAATTTCAATCTCTTAGGTTTAATTGAATCTGAGTCATAAATGTGGAAATCAATACTTGTATCATTACTCCGCAGAGATGGGTAAACAGTACAGTTAAGATCCTTGACATTACCTTTGGGAAAAGTTGTAGGACTCAATACAATGAGAGAGGAACCAGGATCAGGAATCTTCCATTACTACTCAGATATCACAACAAAGCTTTCAGCTCAGCTGCCTTTTTTTTTTTTTTTCTTTTACTTTTTCTTCCCCCCTTTTTTTTTGTGGACCTTTAAGAGAGACCTTGAAGGAATTTAATGCTGTTACACGATGTCATTGTCCTGTTAGAGAAGCTTCAGGATGAACAGGATCTCAGAGCAGGAAGAATTGTGAAATTCCCTCTTTGGGACATCTGAGGTAAAACGTCGCTGATGTTCTTGAGTAGCTACGGTGGGGTTTGATTAACACGGTGGATTTGCCCCAAGTCCTTGAGCAATTAAAAATTATTTCCTTGCATGCACAGAAATACTCACCAGACCCTGCAGAGCGAAAACTGCAGGGAATACGGATGGGTTGGAGGTCACTGAGCGCCCTACGGAGCCACCACTGCTCTAGCAGCGAGCGCCACAACCGGCTCTATGGGGGTAGCATTGGCAGCTGGGATCGTCGCTCCTCTTCTCTGAAAGAAAGAACGAAACCAGTGGGAATTCTGGAAATTGTCCTTTGTTGCCATGTGTGTGGGCCTCAGGGAGTCTGATGGTGGTACCGCCAAGCTGCGGATATTTTTTTTTCCTCACATGYTGAGTAATGTTCTGTGCTCAGTTCGTACTGCAGCGGTTGGACAGTACTCGCTGCTGAACTTGGGAGAGAATTTAGTGTAAAAGCTGAACTGAGGACATCTGACACATCATTTACCCTTTTTATTGCAAAAGTGTTTGCAAAATCATCAGGGCTATAGCTCCAGCCAAAGAGATTTCCCAGTTATCCACTATGTAGTTTAGATAATAATGTTCTTGTAGCTGGTCTTGAGGATTTAAGTGAGACAAGGTCTACCTGAATTAATTATAAGAAAATTCATAGTTTGTCACRTGTGCTCCTTTATGCCATGGAAGTGATCTAACCTTCAAGAAACCAGAAGTGTTCATCCCATTATCTGACATTTCAAATTGTAGTGCTTAAGGTCTCTTTGGTGCTTAACTATAAATGCTGCAAAGTTGTTAGCATAACTGCATTTATTGAAAAMTTTGTTTCATTTTCTTTTTKTTTTCCTGATGATATGCTCATGGGAAGATGACTTGCTCATAGTCTCAAATATTCTTGTCTTAAAATGAACATTAAAATTTACAGAATTGACCCCTTCATTTAAAGTGAAATTAAGTAGTAGTGCAGTATATTTACATGAAAATAAATGGATTAATTTCTTTAATGTGAACTCTTTATAGGCCTAATCGCTCAGAACACTTAAAATCCCGACTTCACTGAGGCAAAATTATGAGCTTAAATTTCCATTTCTTTGGAGCCARGAGTTGGCACATCACATTTTCTGCCGACATTCACATCCGTGACTGGCATGAGTGTTAAACTACATCAATTCCACTGTTAAATCTCTTAAAAAACAAAAACAAGAAACAAGTAGAATCCTTACAAGCTAGAGGTATCTCTTCATTTGAAGTGTATTATTCAAACCATTCAAACGGTCAAGAATTGTGTCAGGAAGAAAATGTAGATTTTTCTTAAGCGATTGTTCCATAAATTATTCTCTAACGAAGTCTCAGTTCAGTGTGTACAAGCAGGYGCTGCAGTAGGATGTTGTCTGCAAAATATTACTATCAATTTTCTGACTGGGTATATAAACAAATACAGGACGCCTTTACTTGATTCTTTCTTCTTAAGGAAGAAATGTATCAGGAAGAATTGCTAACATGTTGAGCATGAGTAGATGATGGTGCTGCCCCAGCAGTGTTGTGCTAAGCTGTGCTTTACTTCAGTCTTTTACCCTCACAAATTGCTGCTGCTGGCGGGTTTTTTCCTTAACATAGGAAAATTACAGCAGGCCCTTGGCAGGACGGTGCTGCCAGGGTTGTAACAAAGGCTCGTGGCATTTCAAATCTGGCGAGAGCAGGGCTGGGAAGTGGATTCTTGGTAGGAATGATAGCCGTGACTCTGCGGATCCCCCCGCCGGGCGTCGCAGGATGCGCTTGGCACGCGGATGTGCCCCCTCACTCCCTGCAAGGAGCGCCGGAGCGATGCAGAGCGGCTCCGGCGCCCRGGGAATTGCAAGCCGGAGGCCGTGGGCTTGTACGATCCCATCTGCAAAACTCTGCCCGGGAGGGATGCCACCCTTTCTGCCTATTCTCAATACCAGAATAACCTTTTTTTCTGGTAAAAATCTCATCGGGACAGCTAGGAAATGGATTTTCTGATCTTTTTCAGAAAGAAAAAGTCACTTTGCGTCTGTAAAGCACATGTTTATCCGCTCGCACTTTGCAGAGGACAGTGYTGATGCTTCCTCAGGCCAAATGGCAGCAGCACCTTCATTTTCCCCTTCAGCACAGGGGCACGAAGCCACGCGATTAACTAATCGCATTAATAACGAGTGACAGGGAGGGGGAAAGAAGACAGGAAATGGCAGCTAAAATGAAGAATCTTTTTGCTTATTCACCAGTGAGAAGCAGCCAAGCTGAGGTCATTTCTGGCAGGGCGGCCAACGTGCTACTGCTCGCTCCCCTCTGCAGCTCGCGGTACGGAGCCGCGCTGCCCGTCACCCCTCCGGCTGCGTCTTCGGGAACATGAGACTGGGAATGCAGTGAGAATAAAGGTTAAGTTGCCCCACGTTTCCCCAGAAGCACAGGAGCGTCTTCCAGGAAGACAGAAGTGTTTTCTGGAGGGGAGGAAATGTGTCCATCCCTCRAAGTTAAAATGGTCTGAGAGTGATTCCTAAGGGTTTGTTTGTATTTCCATATCCAAAGGGAAGCAAGGTGGATCTCCAATGGGAGGACTCAATGATCTTGAAGGTCTTTTCTAACCATAATGATTCTATGATTCTCTCTATATTTTTTTAAAATCAGATCAGCCTTTGCAAAGGAATTTTAAAATTTGGGCACTTTACCTCCATTTTTTTTTGCAGCTTCACGGCAATTTGGAAATACCCAGGGAACATGTTCTTGTGCTCAGGGACAATTCCCCCCTCCTTCTCTGAGAACTCTAGAAATGTTAAATATTTCACTGTTGTCTCCTTGCCTCCCCTGGTTTGCAGCCTTGAGACCTGCCTGTTGGGAACAAATAGCAATTATTTGCCTCGCAAAAAACCATGTGCAAACACGCCCGTGCGCTGTCCTTCTTGTGTCATCCTTTGCTCTGCCATCATTTCCGTAGCTTTTAAGTTAGAGGAGAGCTGTATGATTTAGGATCTGGGTTTCTCTTCTGGAGAATAGAAAGAAACAAAAAATGTTCTGCTTTAAAAATGATTATTCTGCCTTCCCTTGCTGCCAGCTTCTGTAATAGAGGTTGAAATTATTGCCCTTACACAAGTGGTTTTTCTGTGATTCAGAATCAACTTCCTTTAAATTCTGTACACATATATTGTTATCTTCAGTGAAAATAGATTAGTGGAGTTTTCTGACAGTTCCTTGAGATTGTATGTATGTTTTCTATACAGCTCTGTGTAGAGATTACTATATCAGTATAATGGTTATCTTGGGCATGTTTTTAAGCGCCTAGAAATATCTYGAGCCCTGTTTGATCCCTTGTTGCTTAGTGTTTCTGATAACTCATGCAAACGCTCGTAGTTAGAGGCATTAACTGATTCTGTGCTGTTCATCAGCAGTTCCAAATCGCATGGAGGCCAGCCCAAATTTTGTAGTTCTGTTCATTGACCCTTGATTTAGCTTTAACTGCCCATAAACAGAACATAAATGGCTAAACTGACCAGAGCACATGCTATTATCTTGTATAATTTTTGTCTGCCTTATAGCCAGTAGGGCCGTTAGAGCTTCTTTCATACATAAGGTCTGAAATTAAAGGTCTGAATTCAATTAAGGAAGCGTTTGCTTTACAGCATGACCCCCTGGCTTTACTCRTGCCATTTTCTAAACAGATCTTGACAACGCAGCGTTGTTAGCATGCCTGAGTTTGCGTGGTTTGGCAAACTGTCATGCTGAGTTGAGTATGAGCAGGAAAGCGAAAGTTCAGATCCATAGACAGCTAGAAGCTACCCCTCTGCTTGCTCAGAAGATTGGCTCCCAAGTGACAATTTTGTTTCATTTTTACACAGGACAGCATTCAGATGCCAGTGAGGGGGATAATTAGGCAAGGATGGTGCTGCAAACTCTCGGTGTTTTGTTAAAACTTAAGCCAAAAGAGCAGCTCAAGAAAGGGGAAGTAGGAGAGAGGTATTGGTTGGGCCTTTGTAACACTGCTGAGCAAGTGATGGGCATGAGCAAGACGGTGACCAGGAGAACTGTGCTTAAACATCAGCGTGGCCAAGGTGGCTGCAGTCCCATACCCCGAATCCCCAGAAGAGAGTAGAGGAAAGGCGGGAAGAAACGCTCCTGGTTGTAACGTCTCTCACTGGGGTTTCTAAGATGTCTGGTTTATTTGAACTACTTGTTAACATTTCTTGTGTTACTTCACATTATACCAGTACTTTTCCATGGCCTTAGAAGCAGCACATTGTGGTTTAGTGATTAAAAATACTATTTCTGTTCATTTGGCATCATCTCCTACTCCTCCATTAACCAAGTTTGATTCTAGACAACTGTAATGGTTTAGCCAATAAGTTGCTGAAACCATGATTTGCATGTGTGTTGTGTTTGTGTTTCTTATGAATTTAGGCAAGGGGGGTGATTGCTGCGGAGTGATGTGCACCGGTTCTGGCTCCTCAGCAGTACCTATAATCATCTCCCACATAAATACGGGTGTGTATAAAGGGGTAGCTGCAAGGCTGTGCCTAGGACAGGGGACTTGGCAGCAGAACRGTGGCAGCTGCATGTGGTATTAACAGCTGCCTGCAGTACTTGGATGTTGCTGGCCATGCACTCAAGTTTCATTTTGCACGAGGYAGGCCTGGAGAACATGCCTCTTACAGGGCTTTCCTGCCTTGCAGTGACAGCGTCCCCGAGGGCCGGCGTGGGACGTTATAATGAGCACTAAAAACAAATGAGGATGACACGAGCAGCTCTGCGGCAAGGGCTCTTTAGAAAGGTCACCCTGCTCTCAGGCTTGGTTTTTGGCTGTGCTGCCCTCAGCAGGATCAGGACCGGAGTGGGGAAGTGGCTTCGTTYACCCTGCTCTCTGCTCTTGGGTTGGTCGCAGCTCTGGTCTCTGGGCATGGAGGTCCCTYAGTCCTTGGAAGCCTGGCTTTGCAGCTCTTTGCAGAAATGCTTAGGTATGGGAGGAAAAAAGGACGGTTTTCCTAAAAGTGGCCTGACCAGCTTCAAGTCCACCTGTTGTTTTACCTGTGTTGTTGGCCGGAGGATTTGATGCCAATCCAGTGGWTCCTCCTCACAACTCTTCTGGAAGGACTCCGAGTCTCATGTCCTGAGTCCTCTGGAAGTTTGAGAAACAATTTACCACAAAATAATGGTGTCTTTTGCGGGGGTTTAAAAGCTTTTTTATTTCTCTCTCTCTCTCTCTCTCTCTCTCCCCGCAGTAAGGGAAAAAAGAAAATAAAGAGCCTGTGAAATGTGCCTAGTTTCATGCATCGACCAAGTCAGCTGTTTTCTGAATTGTTTTTTTCTGGGGAAGTTGTGATAGTGATGTAGCCAGAAGAGTTGCACAGGAAATCCAGACTTTTAAGTCTCAAGAGTATATGTACATGGCCTTGAGGATTAAAATGTTGTCCTGGGAGTACAGGCTAGCATTTTTAGGCATGCTGCGTTCCGGTTATTTTCCGTGTGGGCAAATTTCATTTGCACAGCTCTAATTCCTATACCAGTTTCTGAAATAAGACATGGCTGAAGATGATCRTTATATGTGAGATAGAACATAGCTCAGGCTTGGATTTGGACCCATTAATGCTGAATATTTGTTGTACCCTTGCACTCAGAAGGACAGATAGGACTGGGCGCTGGCGCTAATGATAGGTCTCTAGGATTGTACAGAGCTCGCAGTGCAGAGCTGCTTGAGCACTGGGAAAGCTGATGATAAACTGGTAGGTTTTGCACTAGTAGGTTTTATCCCAGAGCAGGTCACCTGCCAGTGCTTTTAATAAATGGCATTGGAAGTGAAGTTTTGGTTGGACTGTGCATCATGTCTCTGCAACATTTTAGATACAGTCTGAGAACCGGTGAAATCGGCTGCGCATCGACTGTGTTGCTGGATTCTGATTTCAAAGGGGCTGCAGCTGCTGAGGGTCAGAGAGCAGAGCCACGGATGGTGTAGGGACCATTCTTTTTGTTTGGGAAAGAGAGTATTTCAAAGTACACAAACACAAACAACAAGTAAAGGAGCAGAAAACACAGGGACTCTTTCTTTTAGCAACTGTCTTGCTTGAAAGAGCAATGGATGCTGTTGAATGGGCATCCATCTCCTGCCTCAATGAAAAAGAAAAAGGTCTCTATTGCTCCTATGTGGTGTCTCTTTTCCAAACCCTTTGTGTTTATACCCTCAGTAATAGTTTGATTGGACTGTTTTTTATCTATTTATATATCTATTTATCTATTTATATATCTATTTATCTAGATAAATATATCTATTTATCTATTTTTATCTATCTATCTATCTATCTATCTATTTTGTGCCTTTGAGCAATCTAAACTTGCATTAATGTTGGCCTGATTATAGAGAAGCCTCTTGCTCCTTAAGCAAAGGATGTTGCTCTGAATCAAAACATGAGGCTTTCTGTTTCTGCATCTATCTATCTATCTATCTGGAAGGTGCCTTTGAGCAATCTAAACTTGCATTAATGTTGGCCTGATTATAGAGAAGCCTCTTGCTCCTTAAGCAAAGGATGTTGCTCTGAATCAAAACATGAGGCTTTCTGTTTCTGCACAGCAGGGTCCCAGCAGTGATGTTAATGCCTTCCTTTGGGTAGATACGTGCTCTTTGGCATGGTTGGTATATAAATGTTCTTTTTCTTTCTATATACGCTATGTATTTCTATTGTACTTTATCCAAGTACAAATAAGGTGCTAATGAAGGTCTTTCATAGTTGAAAGGAAATCAGCTGGCAAACCCACCGGCTGATCTGACCACAAGGAAGGTTTAATTTTCATTTGGATTCCTTCCCTTTTCCCTCTTATTTCCAGTATCTAATCACTGTTCCATTGTTCCTGGCACTGGTGGTTAAAGCTAAGGGCCAATTTCAATTTTCTAAAAGCTTTTTGCATCTCTAGGTTGAAAAGTCAGGAAATAGGCCATAATTTAAAGGAACTGTGGGCTGAGCCATCTTGCATGTGTTCTTCATAGAAACTGGATTTAATTTGCAGATTTAGGTATGGGAAGCATCGGAGAACTGCTAGTTTAAGATATTCTTTTTTGGATGATAAAACACTTTAGTTAATATTTAAACCTTAAAAGAACTTAAAAGCTGCTTTGTAATAATTACAGAAACAGGAAAAAAAAAAAAAAAAGGCTTAAAATGCCCTCTTTGCAGTTGCTGTGCATCTAAAGCTGTTCTCGGTGATTTCAGCAGAATTCAGTGGGATTACTCCAAGCATTTTTTGTAGGTGTTTGCACTGTTCTYGCTTCCGTTTCTTGCCAAATGTGTATCCAGGGCTTTATAGCAACATCTCCCTGGCTGTGTTGCTGCCTTGAATCCATTTACTGGGATTTCGTACRCTTTCCTTTCCAGCACTTAACTACTAACTGCTGTGTTGGGCTCCGTTTAGTGCCGCCTTTGTCGCCCTTCCTGTGGCTGCCTTTTCCCAGGACCTCCGGAGTTGCCAATGCAAGAATCTTGTGCGAATCCTCCCAAACTCTTTCCAGCAAACTCCAAACGCAGCAAGGAGTTTAACAGTCTTGAAAGGGCAGCAGTCAGGGACCCAGCACCAAAGACAGGATGTGGGGTAGATTAAAGTACGTGCCCAGCATCACATCTTTTACTTACTTACTCCTCTCTTTTCCGTTCTGTGTTTTCATTTTAAGCTTTTAGGGCAAGCAGTGTCTTTTCACTTTTCTACAATCGCCTGCTCTGTTTTTGAGAAAGCGTTTGTATAAAGAATAAATAGTCCAAAAAAATGTGTGTCTTGGAGCTCCAGTTGTAGTGAAAKGTGTAACTGGAACTAAATGGCGTGCTTCGCCTGTCCCAGCCTGGCTTTTCCACAGTGCCTCAAACGGGGTATTCCTGTTGCACAGCAGCCCGGTCTGCCTTGCCGGATAGCCTMGCAATTGCTGTATGCAGCACTGGGAGCAGCATCCCATTCCATGGGCAACAGGCTGCCCAGGGAGGTTGTGGAATCTCCTTCTCTGGAGATCTTCCAAACCCGCCTGGATGCCGCCCTGTGCCCCGTGCTCTGGGTATCCCTGCTGGAGCAGGGGGTTGGACTAGATGATCTCCAGACATCCCTTCCAAMCTCAACCACTCTGTGAGTTAGGGGGGAGCTGCAGGCAGCTCCTGCTCTTCCCCCAGGGCAGGCAAGCGCCTCTGCAGCAAAGTTGCTTCCACAGCCACATTGCCCTTTGTAAAGGTTGCTGGGCTTTAAAAAAAAATCATCTGCATTTTTTTTTAAGTTGAGGGAACCTAAATTGTTTTGCCAAGTTGCTTTCATATTAACAAGCTTTTTTCCTCTTTTTGTTATTTTTTTGGTCASAAAAATACATACATTTTTATAGTCTTACTCTTTACTTTGGAGTGATGCCTTATTTTTCAGACCAGAGCAGTTTTGAAACAGGCAAAATAAAAAAAAAAAAAAAACCTTTTATACTCTTTTTATACCTTAACCAAAAGGGAAACACCTTGTGCATAAACATTGCATACTAGTTGCATATTATTGATGCTGTCGTGATCTAAAAATGGTAGTAAAATTGGAGTGTTGACACTTTTTAGCCTTCCTGAATGAATTCAGTTGTATGCTGTATTCAAAAGAACTTGGCAACTATGTCTCACATAAAAAGCAAAAGTAAGTTAGGAAGTAACTTCTTTGAATCCCTAATGCAGAAAATGAATATTTACTTACGTACAACATTTGGAGATTTTGTTGTATTCTGCTAATTCTTATGTTCAGAATAACCATCATCATGGTAATTTGAAAGTCAGATATTTGCAGTAGTATCAAATGAGTCTTGCCTGATTTTGAGGATTGATGGAAGTCCAAGATTAGAGCCCATTTCCTGGGGCTAACATTTTCCTTATTTACTCCTATATATGTAACTTGGTGGAAGGGAATGGATTAAGCGAAAAAAAGCATTGATTTCTGAGCTGAGAAATTCTGGTCCTGCCCCAATCCTTCCACATTTGCCTTATTTTCCACACTGATAAAATTGATTGTACCTTACCACACATATGAAGTCACAGGAAAAAAATAGTATTTACAGGCTTTTCTGAGCACRTGACATTCCACCCAGTTTTATGACCTGCTGTTTTTGCAGCAGTTCGAAGTAAATGGAGGTAGAATCTGGGCTGGCTGTAGTCAAGGGGAGCAGGAACGATGTTCCAGACATCGCTACAGATGAGCACTGGGTTTAGGCATCGGTGTTTTAACTTTAAGGTGTTTTAAGGCTACAATGTGACAGTAACTGTGTTCTTCCTCTGAACCTGGTTGTTTATATGCATAACACACCGCATATGTGTAATCCCTGTTGCGATTGGTTTTATAATCCCTGGGAGCGCGGACTCTCCTGTTACACATTCCTTCGTGGAGGGTGTGTGGCTGGAGAGGCTCGTATAATTATTTCTGAGCGGAAAAGAAACAGATCTTGAGAAATACCACACCTTGTTACTCTCCAAAAGCTCATGCTGTTACTAGCTTTGGTTATAGCTCTTCTCATTCGCCTCCTCCCCACACTGGCGATGTGCACTGCGGGAGCATCCCGTTTTTAATACGATGGCTTTACAGGGATAAGAGCTGGCGGATGCGCTGATAGCTGAGAGCAGAGGGTAGCCCAAGCATCCACATCCCTCTTCAGCRGGTGGCGATCCGGGGCCAGCTCCGGACGCTGCACTGGCCGGGCAGCCATGTCAGTGGCTGCACCGCAGATCACTGACATGGCCGCCCGACCGGCGTCCCCGCTCCTCCTCCTGCGACCAGGAGGCCTCTTGAGCGGCAACGCTCTGGCCTCTACAAGAGCAACAATAACAAAAAAAAAAAAAAATATATATATATATATAATATATATATATATATATATATTATATAAGAAGCGTGCCCAGGCGCTTCTTATATATATATATATAAGATATATATATCTTATATATATATATATAAGAAGCGTGCCCAGGCGTTTGGGAGGAACGTCTCCCTCTTTACGCCGGCCACCTCCTCACACCGCTTTTCCCTCCAGAGCCTGTCGCAAAGGAAGGGCAGGAGGTGGGCTTGGGGGAATGGAGGTGCTTGGGACGCTGCGTGTGGCCCCATGGTGCCCTGTGGGAGCAGATAAAGCTCCAGGAGCTGGGACCTGCTTCCTCCAGCCGCCGGCTGGGTTTGGGTGAACTCTCATGTTGCCCCGCTGGGGCTCGTGGCCTCGGTCGCTCTCGCTGGGGCGTGTGCATGAGGCCACAGACGGAGGAAGTCATTTGCTTCCCTGGCAGCCTCATATCGACACTTAGACAACGGAAAAGAGAAGTCCAGCGGTCGTCTCTCRTCTGGCTGTGTCACCCGGCTGCCTCTCAGATGGCAGAGGCCTTCGGTCTGACAGATGGTTGCGAAATCAGCTGGGGTTGGACTTGAGCGCTTTGCTCCAGAGCTCTGCGTTTCCTCCCCTTCCGAATTTGTTTTGTTCTCCTGCCCGGAGCTTTCCTCTGGGCAGCAGGGGTGTGAGGGCAGGCGGAGGCCCAGGCTGGGATTCGGTTCCCTCTACTTTCTCCTTGACTTCGAGAAGCGGCCCTGCCTCCACGTCTGCCTCCCTGGGCTCTACRTGGAGCACGGAAGCACCTCCCTGCCTTACAGGTGAGCTGGAGAGGGATGGTGGCTGCAACCGGCGCCGTGAGATGCTGCCGTGGAGCAGGACGGAGCTGGACAATGCAACGGGAGGTGGGACATGAGGGACTGCCCTGTGTGAAGGGTTGGTCACCCCGGGAGCGTGCTCCCTGCTTTGACGTGGCCTTCTGCCTATCTTAAAAATAAGCAAAAATAGGGAAAAAAATGGGGAAAAAATAGAGATGATACTGAATTTGTTCATTTTAACAATTCACTAATAAGCAYGATGGCACTTCAAGTGATGGAGCTTGAATGGAGAAGTACCTTAGATGCTTTTAGATATGGCTGCTCTGCTTGACTGTACAGAGCCCCCTTGCTCTTCTCACTCGGGGGTGAGAAGAAATGATGGCATGAGCTTGGAAAGCCATTTCATAGCTGCTGGCACTGGCAGCTTTTTCTGGTAGCAACTACAGTCACTACTCACCCTTGTGCCTGTGGGGTGAAATGTCAAATGAAGTCTTCACTTCAACCATGATTAAAGGTAGGATCTTCTGAAGCATAATCTTTTGCTTCACCACACTGCCCCTGTGTGCATAGCCTTGCTCCTTCCAAGTGCACTACTTTAAAACCACTCATAGGGAAAATAACCCACTGGGATAACCCACTCTGGAGGAGGAGAAAGGTACTCAGGCAAAAGGGAGGGGAGGCAGAGACCAGAAGTCTGCTTSGGTGATGGAAAGGGAACCAGAGAAAATGTTAATATGATTGATGCAAATGTATGACCCTAGTGCCATCAAATTGAAGGGATTGGGTTATTGGGGTTAATGCATTGAAACAGAAGAAAGATGCAGATTAGAAAGGGCTGTCCTGTGAGAAGAAATATTGAAGCTGTTTTGACCTTCAAAAAGCACATTGCATGTGTTTCTGAACTGTGCAAATGTGCCTGTGCTTGAAGAAGGTGAATTCTGGCATATGAGTCTTTGTGCTCCTCAGTGTCTGTGTCTCCCAGTATAGCGGGGGAGTGAGGTGGGGAAGGGGCAAGAGATGGGAAACCTATACAGTGGGTGAAGGATAAAAGCAGTAAGCACAGAAGTCTTCCATCTTACAAATACTAACACTTTCTCTTGCTTGCGCAGTATACAAATATGCAAAACGGTGTCTCAAAAAACTTCAAGGCTGTTTCATATTGAAACAGCCATTTATTCAGATTTTGAGACCCTGCTAATAATGTGAATGAAGTCCCAGAGTCAAAACAGTTATTCTTAGGTAAGTCATTCGAATCTGAGAGCCCACAGAGTCTCTGACTGAAGACTTAAAGTAGTTGAGAGTCTTTGAGTAAGTGTCTTGTGAGAGTTTGCACTGAGAACACTTGAAATTTTGAAGTGTGAGTCACTGTATTTCCCCCTCCAAACAAGCTCTTTCACTGAGCTCATCTTCRCTGGTTTGATATGTAATGACTTGTTTTTTCCTCCATCAGTGCCTCTGCTCCCTCTATTTATTCTTTTAGCGGTGCTGTTAAATGCCTTTTTAATGAAAGAAGTGTTCTGCGTGTTACAGTTGGTCAGTAATCCGGAAGTCTGAAGTAGCGTGGAGAATTACCACGAGTAGCCTAGTTTTGTGGAGTGTCTTAACCTAGACTTTGAGCAAATCACTCTTGAAACAAATCCAGTCTTTGTAATAAGCTTTTTCTTCTTCTTCTTCTTCTTTTTTTTTTTTTTTTTCTGAGAGTTTTCACTGCTTTATCACATTCATGTTTATGCCCCAGCTCACTCTTCTGCTGTGTCAACCAGCCCTGACTACATGGCCCTTTTTGCAGTAGGCAAGTCTGGACAGATGATACCCAGGCCCATGCCTTCAGYAAGAAAACTGTTAGGGGATGGAAGACTCAAAGAAAAAATATATAATGTCAGATGCTGTTGATGTGCTGACCTTCACAAACCAAAGCTATGGCTGAGAGAAGAGAGGGGAGAAGTAATTTATTTATTATTGACTCCTGCTAGTTGAAGTAAGGAATGGGGTGGGGAGGAGACCCTATTTTAAGTTGGAGTATTTCCTAATTGCGGGAGAGATCTCCACTTGCAAAGAGTCATTAGAAGGCAGAGTGATGAAAGGAGGCCAGGTGGTGCCTCGTTTGCTYCAGAGCATTTGTGAATGAGATTCCTGATCCAGCGCCAAAGAATTTGGGAACAAAGTGACTACTGGTAGTATTAGTGAAAATGCAATTGCCGCATGTTTGTTCAAAGGAATTTTACTTGGCACTCTGGAAGCAGCGGGGATTCAGCGTTATTTCATTTCTCCTTTCAAGTAAATGAGAGCTCGTTAATGAAGCTGCYCCTCCTACGCGTGGGTGTCTCGTGGTGCCTGCCTCATTCTGCCTGCTCCTCTAGCGTCAGGTCACTGGCAATAGAGGCAGGCAGRCTCGGGCTGAAACATGTCCATAGGTTGTTAAAGGAGCTGTGTCTTTTGGTCTTCCTGTGCCATTCCACCAACAGAAAYGTGATGTTCCATTTTGCATTTCAGTATTAGTCTGGTGTTCTTGTCAGACTGACCCAGGCWGTCAGTGTTTAATCCTTAAAGAAAATAGCAATCTGAAGTAATAATGTTGCAGAAGAATGCTTTTCTAAATATTAATGCCAGACATCGTGTGATGCAATTTCTGTAATATTTTGGCTTAATCATATGGATATGGTGCCAGCAGTAGTGCTGAATGGTTCAGGAATTGCTGTAATATTTGTTCATGATGCTTTCTGAGTACATGAAAGATGCTTCAGGAGGAATCCGGAAGGGTAAATGTAGTATTTATATTTGGAAAAGGTGGCAAAAAAACAGGCTGCTGGAGAATTATAAATCCAGTCACCCTAACCTTGACCCCAGTGAGGTATGGATGCAGTCAATTTATAAGCACTTAGAGATGAGTACAACATTTAAAAATAAACAAAATTCTAAGAGCAGATTGTTTCAAAGCAATCAGTTTTCCAACTTTGGCAGTTACACAACCATAATAAATACAGGGGAAGGAGTAAGTGGCATTTCTCTGACCTTGCCTAGCATGAGTAAGAGAAATAAGCAAATAAAAGAAGTGTGTTACAGAGCCACGAGGTTTAACTTTGCTGGAGCGCAAGTTTTGCTGCTTCTCTTCCTCCTCGTGTCCGTGCATCTTTTCTTGTCACTCATCACTGCCTTTACACCTAAGGTACCACTAAGGTACCACTGTGCAGCTGATTTGAGGGGGAGGAAAAAGTAAAAAAAACAAAGGCATTTGGACAGGAATTCTTTTTTTGGCCCCAGGTCACCACCTTGCAGGAGCTCCTGCTTTCCCTCCCCTGTGCAGTAACTTCATCAGCAATCTGGAGGCAAGAACTGAAGGTTGGCTGTGAAATCTGCTGGTGGCYGTGAGCTCGGAGGGTTTGCAGGAACCTTGAGAGGGGGGACAGGAGCCGAATTCAAGATGATCTTGGCAGCCTGGAGAAGCAGGTGAGACCCCTTTGAGAGAAGCATTGCACTTGTGAAGGAAAGATCAGATGGCTGTGACTGAGCAGACGGATGTCAAGGAGAAGACCTGGAGCACATGTTGAAGTGAGCAGGCCATGGGATATTCTTGCACAGAAGAACAAGTCTTATTTTGGGAATACTGTGTGTAAAATATAATGGAGGGTCCCTCAGCCAGGCTTGGTGATGGTGGGGTCTTGGTGGCAGTACCTTGTGGGTTTGATTATTGTGCTTTGGAAAAGATGGAAAAACAACTGGAGAGAGGCCAATGAAGAGGGGGGAAAAAAGTGCTGTCAAGCATTTTCAGAGGAAGTAACTTTTTATTCTCTGTGCTTGCTGAAGTGGGATAAGGAGCAATCAACTTTATTTTTAACAACCAAAGATTTATTGGGGCATCTTTTAGTATGATGTCCCCTGTTTTCCACCAGAAACCTGACCTAAAAAAGGGAAGTTTTAGGTATAAATTCTCACCTCAGAGGAACAYTGACGTTCCTGTCAGGAATGCTAATCTCAGATCCAATACACTTCACAAATCCCAAGTTAGCACAAAATGGTCCATTGTTTCTGTTCATTTCTGTTTTCTCCTGCTTTGCCTGAGCACTTGCCTTTCGGCAGGCAAGAAAGCCCTGTTGCCTGCTGTCATCTTCAAGAAGCAAAATAAAAAATATTTTAAAAAAGAGAGAAACCATCAAAAAGTTTTTTGGAAGAGACCGTGGATTCATTGCTGAAAAAGCCTGACAGCAGTTTGTTTTTCTGCCATATGGGAATAAGGCCTTGCTACAGCTGGAAGGAGGGCACTCGGACAAGATAGGGAGGCTGCAGCACCTGCCAGCTGGTGAATGATGTTTTACTACGAACGAGGGAGCAGGTTGTTCCCACGGATGACAAATCCATTTGGGTTGTGAGTTAATGTGTCTGCGGTCTCTGTTAAGTGAATTAGGAAGAACACGATAGCGTCACCCTGCAGTTGGGAGCGCTTGTCTCTCAGAAATGCATTCCCTCTTTCCATGTGCTCTCCTGCCGCAAAGCAGATGGGAACCAATGCGTTGAAGCCAGGGGATGCAAAGTGGGACCTCTTGAGCTGGTTTGGGCTGACAAGAGCCCCCTATTGCAGTGTCTGCTTGTGGCAAGGTTCCCACTTGGAAGCACACGGAAGAATCAGCTGCAAGGGTTTCTTGCCTTGCTGGCCACAAGGATCCTGGCTGCAGYGACTGCTTGATGCAGTGCAGGGCCCTGACAATGGAAGCGTTGCCGYGACCATAACCACAGGCAGGTTCAAAGGAGGCAGCTAGACCAACAGTGGTATCTTTAGGAGCTCAGAAAGCAGTGGGCGAGCGGTAGTTATTGTGCCGACCGTCCATTTCCTCTGTTTAACTGCTGGGTTAGCAGGAGAAAGGCGGAGTTTACCGAGTCTCGCTCCCCTTGTTCCTGGGCACGTGCAGGGAAGCCCCTGTGAGCTCCGGGCAGCAAATGCCTCCCGCAGCAGCGGCCCGTGAGCACTGCGCAGCGTGCGGCGCCCACGGGTAGGAGAGGAGGGGAGAAGCCCCCCGGGGGCTCTGGAGGTCCCGGTCTGCGAGGAAGGGAGGTCTTTCCCATGGCTTTTGGGTGAGGGTTGCTCATCAGAGGGCGACTGCTCTGCAACTGSGTTGGCTGCAGCAGTAGCTTTTGGTCAGGAGCTGTATTAGATGTTACTGTGAGCTCARGGAAAGCAAAGAGCCTCTGTATTACCAGGCAATTCATTGGTGCCATGGGAATGGCTGCAGCTCCAGGTTCCTGTCAGCATCCAAACCTGGCTGCGTTGGGGGTGCAGTGCTGATGAATTTGCTGCTAGCCCTAGGACGCCTGTCCACRAGCCCACCTGAGCCACAGGGTCACCTCCTTTGTGACAGCTTCTATTCACACTGAAAGAAAGGACTTTCAAGGCCTCAAGTGAAACCCTGAGGGCTTTTACCCCTCCCATTTTTCTTTTTTGCTCTGTTTTTTTTTTTTTTTGTTTGTTTTGTTTTGTTTTGTTTTTTGAAGGCTGCATCTTTGTAACTTTTCAATATTTGACAGGAAAACAGTGGCTTGGCACCAGAGGATGCTGGGTGGGAAGGAGAGCTCCCAGGTCAGTCGGGGCAGTCGGACCACGGGTGACCATAATGTGGGACGAGGCTATTCTAGTAGGAGTAAGTGCTGCTGCCGAGACACAGAATTACCCAGAACTGGGTGAGGTGAAGAGCAAACATTTCTGCACAAGCAGAAGTGAAACTTCAGCAGGTTGYACTGAGGAAGCTTGTGCTGTGATCAGAAATTTCCCTCTTCATTTCTTCTCTCTCTGAGAAGCAGAAGCTCAAAACCAGATAGAGAAGTATTTAAAAGCTGCGTTTGAATGTGATCTATCCAAACAGGGTATGACAGATATATGGTGACAGCAAATTTTGTGAAGAAGAAACTCCTGGAAAGGTGTTGATTTCTTCCAGGGCTTGTGGATCTCTGGCTCCATCTGCTGATGAGATTCCTGCAGAATCCTGCTCCTCCGGRCCAGCCCAGGCTGCCGTAGGGAAGCCCCTGAGAACTAGGGAAGCTGGTGGCTTGGGCTGAGTTGAAGGCATGGCCAGTACTACAGGGTATAGAAGGGGTTTCTTTTGTAAAGGGATGTACCTTAAAACTCTCAGACTGATTTGACTAAAACCATTGCAAGAACAGTACGTGCTTATGTTGCATCACCGTGGTTATGCTGTGTTAATTGCTGGTATTTTGATTACTTGATGCGAAGAAAGTGAGGGAGATGATGATTTGTGGTTCAGATCCGTCTCAGACCTCAGCTCCACCAGGAAATGCAGAAACGACTCTATGATTTATTATGAGTCAAGGACTTTAATTACCTTGATATTTGCAGSGGGATACATGCAGTTTGCATTCAGATGACTTCTGAAATTTATTCAAGCCATTTTTTAATTACAAGGGGAAATGCTTGCCTGATTCGGATTAATTGGGAAGGCAATTACRAACCTTGAGCGGGCTGCGATCATGAGGTCCTAACAAGGTGATAAATACAGTTTTCCCCAAAGCCCCCTCTGTCTGAGTGCATGGGTGGTGACTGTGGCTGCTCCCTTCCTTTTTCCATAGCTTGCCAGCGGTGTCATCCTCACAGCTCGTGGGGTCCTGTGGTGCCCCTTCCAGCCCCRGGGAGCTCCAGGGAGCAGGAGCCGGAGCCGGCACCGCTGCTCCTTGCGGCTGTGCCCAGAGGTTCAGGGCACCAGAAGTGGGCCGATGGAGGCAGGGAAGACCTCCAGAGAAGGAGACTCCACAGCCTCCCTGGGCAGCCTGTTCCAGGGCTCTGTCACCCTCACASKAAAGCAGCTCTTCCTCACATGCAGATGGAACCTCCCATGTTTCGACTTGTACCCATTGCCCCTTGTCCTGTCGCTGGCCAGTGGGCTATGGGAATGCTTCCTTCCCATAGTCAGCCTTGGCTYGACAGAACCGGTCTCATTCTCTGCCTCAGGTCTGTCCCCTCTGCTCTAGCACAGGCCCTTCAGCGTCACCGCGAGGTCAACGGCTGCTGCTGGTGCCGTGACCGTGACCAGCGCTGTGGGGCCTTGTGGCTTCCGACCAGAGCTTGTTCTGCACCGTGCTGCCCAGTGTGGATAGCTGGCATACCGGGACTGGAGCCAGCAACGCCTATGGCAGCGCCTGTTAGTGTGGACTTTGTGCGTGTGATACGGACTGGCGTGGTCCTGCCCTCCTCTGCCGTTAATTGTCTTTTAGCATGGAGTTCTTGGAAAAATGTCTTGGTCGTACAGTGAAATCACCGCTGCAAAGTGAACAAAACTCATAAAACAGTTTGCCCAGGCCAAATTCCTTAATAAAGCGTCAGTTTAAAAGTTAATGCTTGTTTTCTTTGTTCCCTCATAACAAAAGCCTGYTATTGGTGTTTTTCTTAAAGTTAGGCAGTATTTACACTCACTGCGAATCAACAAACCATCCTCAGCTTCACATAAAAGTGGAAGTGCTGGCACTGAGCAGTGGCTGAAATCACCATCACAGAATCACAGAATGGCTGAGGTTGGAAGGGACCTCTGGAGATCAYCTAGTCCAACCTTTCTGCTCCAGCAGGGACACCCAGAGCACCGGGCACAGGGCGGCATCCAGGCGGGTTTTGAAGACCTCCAGAGWAGGAGAYTCCACAACCTCCCTGGGCAGCCTGTTCCACTGCTCTGTCACCCTCACAGTAARGAAGTTCCTCCKCACATGGAGATGGAACTTCCTGTGTCACAGTTTGCTCCCATTACCCSTTGTCCTGTCACTGGCCGCCACTGAGAAGAGTTTGGCCCCTTCCTCCTTACATTCCCCCTTCATGTATTTATACATATTAATCAGATCCCCTCTCAGCCTTCTCTTCTCCAGGCTAAACAGGCCCAACTCACTCAGTCTCTCCTCATATGAGAGATGTTCCAGTCCCTTAATCATCTTTGTTGCTCTCCGCTGGACTCTCTCTAGAAGCTCCACGTCCCTCTTGTCCTAGGGAGCCCAGAACTGCACACAATGTTCCAGATGCAGCCTCGCCAGAGCTGAACAGAGGGGCAGGATCCCCTCCCTTGACCTGCTGGCAACATCCTCCTGATGCAGCCAAGAATCCCATTGGCCTTCTTGGCCACGAGGGCACTGCTGCCTCATGGTTATCTGTTATCTCCCAGGTTATCTGTTATCTCCCAGGTCCCTCTCCGTGGAGCTGCTCTCCAGCAGGTCGACCCCTAATCTGTACTGATGCCTGGGGTTATTCCTCCCCAGGGGCAGGTGTACCATCCTACACAGAGCACAGCCCCTGCCCTCACCCTGCACTGCCACCAGTCRACCATCACGTTGTCTCTCTGCAAGAACAAACTGCTCTCAACTGGACGTTTGCTGTGCCGCTATCGAGAGGCGGAACTGTGGGCCCTGCTCTTTCCTAAGCTAGCTACTGTTTAGTGATAAATTGAATATAGTTTGTCTGCTGTTTGTGCAGTGCAAAGGCCTTTGCAGGAAGAGATAAGAACCTCAAATGAGGAAGCACTATGCACAAGTATAGGAAAGAGCAACTCGGAAAGATAAATTGTAAATTTCTCCACAGAACATGGTTAGTGATAAACTTAAGGGGCTTAAGGACAGAAATAGAAGTAGTAAGAAGTAGGGTATGGTGGAGAAGAGTAAGCAAAATGCTGCCGATAGGCAATAGCAGTATTTGACACGTGATGGAAGCAGGTAAGACGTTTTAATAAATACATGTACTTTTTCTGACAGACATTTTTCTTGCAAGAAAGCCCTAGAAGGCAACATGTTGTGCCACAGACTTGAAGGCATCTCTGAATGCACTGAATATTGTAGATGAGTACACTTCAGTGTTGTTAGTTTTAAATATTTGCATAATGCTTACGTATGACGTTGGGAGCACTGTCCCAGCTCTGTGAAAAGGGCGAGCACAAATGCCATGTCCCAGGGCTTCTCTGTTAACATCTGACGTAATTTTGGGRCTGGCGATCCTTGCTTTCACTGTTCTGCAGCACCAGGGAAAAGTAGTCATGTTTTCACACCATATATTAGTTTTTACCTTCTCTATCTGCCAAAACAAGTACGAGACTAAAGAGAACGAGGATATTAATGGTCTTTTTCATAAATGGATGAATAATGAGTTGTTTCTTGATTGAAGAGTGATCCAGGCAAATTTTTCTTTAATTCCTATRGAAGCTCTACAAACACCCTTTACACCTCCTATTGCCAAAGAGTGGTAAATATTTTTAGGCCGGTCAGATATGTATGATTAGAAAATACTAAACCTTTTTGAATTGCTGAGCATACCCTGTACTAGCCACTATTTCAGTGAAAGAAAGCTACCTTYACACAGATTGCACCATATAGGAGAACCACATCTTTGTAATTTTTTCCTCTGTAACCAGTAACAGGTCAAAAGTCACGTTATTAAGAGTGTCCTATGGCATATTCTGGGGGGTGGATTCGCTCTTTGCACGTGAGCTGAGCTGGGAACCCAATTCAGCCCTTCATGCATGTCCTGCATGCCACCAAATCAGTGTCTGGCCTTGTGAACCTTCTGCTTACACTTTTTTTTCCGTTTTGAGCAAAGTTTTACCGGCTGATAAATACAGTTCTGACCCGAGAGTGCTGCTGCTTTGAGTCTGGCACCTTTGAAGTGACAACAGATTGAGACTCCCTCAGGACAAGCGAGTTTAGGCTGCTGTGCCTCCATGGGGAGGCCCCTTGGTTCTTGCTCAGTTGTACTGTGGTCGCGCTAACCTGCTGTGGGATGCAGTGGTTAATCTGTGCTCCCAGTTAGTCCTTCCCTAGTGCCAAGAGTGCCCGAGAAAGCACTGGTCTTCCGAGAGATGAAGAGTGAAATGGGCTGCCTTCATCTCAGGAAAGAAGCAAATCCAGGGTGTTTTTCCTTCTCAACAGGTGGGAGAGTGGGGAAGGAGGGTCTTCCACTGCCCCTTGGCACTGGTGCCATTGGGAGGGACAGTGGGGTGGTCGGATAGGGCACCTCTGCCTGGTGCTCACCCCTGATCCCAGGTGTTGCTCTTCCCTCCTGCACACCCAGGACCCTCTCACATTCATGGATGTGTCTGGGTGATGCAGTCCACGCTGCCTGTTTTTGTTCTTTTTGCCCCCTGGAAAGGGATATTCCTGGAGGCAGCCATGCAGCGGGCACATGGGGGGCCCTTTCTGAAATGGTGAGCTGGATTTAACCTCAATTCGCTTCTCTAAGTGCTATCACCCTGAGGGTTGCTGGTAACATGTGAAAAAACACAATTTAAAGGATACCCCAGAAGGAACTGAGGTTCTCATAAGTATCTTCAGACCCCGGAGCATCAGGAAATTTGCGAGGTGGAAACCGCTGCATGATCCTGATAAGTGAATCTATAGCCCTTTGCTATAGGTCCTTTCCAAGTCTTCGTACTTTTGTCATTTTAGAAATACAGCGTAATTACATCAAGACCATTTTCCACGGGGAAGGGGATTTGCTTCCTGTCCTCTGTGGTGATTTGGGGATGGAGAATTTGCGTGACAGGAGCTGAACTCTAAACTTTGAATGTGGGTTTTTTCCTCTTTAAAGCAACATTTTTTTTTTTTGCAGGGCAAAAGAAGGAAGTGGTTTGCTAAGTCCCTCTTTTTTTTTTTTTTCCTTTTTATCATGACTTCCACTAATAGCCATGGGCAAGAAACCAAACAGTATTCAATGTAAAGCTATATATGGGGAAATAAAAGCCTGCATATTGCAAAGCTGCTCTCAGCGAGTCCGCACCCTGTCTGTAAGTGCCCACATGTTTATACTTACGGGCTGCCTTTGGCTTCTATACACAGGCAAGTTACTCCATTCTCAAAGCCAAAAGTTCAGCGACTTCTCAATTCGYATGGGGAAATTCTTATGAACAGAAGCCATGTATGGAACAGTGATAAATGGGAAGAGGATAAAAACTAGCTTAGCTGGCTGGAGTTTTAGCTGCTGAAGATCTAGCGGCACCCATGAGAGAGCTTTGAACACGGTTGCCTGTTTTTCTTGAAATGCTTGAAAGGGCTCCCATCTTCCTCATAGTCCTTGAGCTGTTGCTCATCCAGGAGTGTTTTTAAGGAAACTATTTTGTCCTCGTCCAGCTTTACAGAAAGGAGGCTGCGGGGTCAGGTTGACAAACGTGCCGATAGTTTGTTCAGAGTTATGGGGTAGMTGTTAGTGCCGATTTGGGTGGGGAAAGGGATATTCTTTAGAGATGTAACTGCGGGAGTAATTAAACCTGGAAGCRTAATTTCTGCAGAATGGTTTGGTTTCTGTCTGTTACAGAAGTTTTTCTCTCTTCTGATGTGACTGTGAGCTCTCCGTGTTCCTAAGCCAGTCAGTTCTCCAGGGAAACTAAGCTTTACAAGAAGGGCATTTGTGTGTTTTTTAAGACATTCACTGTAGTTAAAAATCTTTTTTTTTAACATATTTCCAAATGTCATGAAAATATGATGTATATGTATGAGATATTTTTACTTTCTGTACTAAATCAAAAAGTCATTTCTGTGGGGATGATTTGTTTGCATCTTCTATTATTCAGCATTTTCAGGATTCATTAGTTTTGTTTCTTTTTTGTCATGAATTTCTTCTTCAACGTGCCTCTTTGCATGAATATAAAGTACAAGTTTTAACAGCTTTGAAGCTGAAGTGTGAACTGGAGTTTGCCTGTCTACATCTCCTAAGTCTTTACATTTATTCAGCTTTATTTTTCTAGACACATATGCTACTCATACGTTCTACATTAGAAAATACATTAGTTTTTACTGCAGAACTTACAGAATCACAGAWTCACAGAATATTCAAGGTTGGAAGGGACCTCTAGAGATCATCTAGTCCAACCTTCCTGCTCAAGCAGGCACACCTASAGCATGTGGCACAGGGYGGCATCCAGGCGGGTTTTGAAGACCTCCAGAGAAGGAGACTCCACAACCYCCCTGGGCAGCCTGTTCCACTGCTCTGTCACCCTMACAGTAAAGAAGTTCCTCCTCACCTGGAGATGGAACCTCCTGTGCTCCAGCTTATGGCCATTACCCCTCGTCCTATCGCTGGTCACCAGTGAAAACAGCYTGTCCCCTTCCTCTCTGCATTCTCCCTTCCTGAACTTATACATATTAATCAGATCCCCTCTCAGTCTTCTCTTCTCCAGAGAAAACAGGCCCAGCTCACTCAGCCTCTCCTCGTACAAGAGATGTTCCATTCCCTTAATCATCYTRGTTGYYCTTCTCTGGACCYTCTYGAGAAGCTCCACATCCCYCTTATACTGGGGAGCCCAGAACTGCACCCAGTACTCCAGGTGCGGCCTCACCAGAGCTGAGTAAAAAATTACACTAGAAAAAAAATTACACTAGAAAAATTATTTTGTACAGCAGCACCCTTTGCAATGCCAAGCAATTTTGCCTTCTTGCTGTTTGGCTTGTTGTTATTCTTATACCGTAGGAAGTTAAAGGCTCCAAGACCTGAGGGCAGATCAGGACCATCCTCCTGCAGGTACCCTGCTTGCAAGGAGTCGAGTCGCCTCCACTTGTCTCTTTGTCTCTTTGGCTCAGCTGTATGTGGTTAGGTGCCGTGTATGATGCCTACAGGGAGATTATATATGTATACACACACACACACACACACACACACACACACACACACACACACACATATATAGTCCTGAGGCTGCTAGGGCCTCTTCCACCTGCACTATGCAGAACATGTGTAACCTTCTGCCCCTCGGCAGTCCTATTCCTGACTTCAGATCCATCCCTGGCAGCCGAGCAGGCGTCTCGGATAGTTAGAAGCCACTTTGCCAACTGCATTCTGACTTTTTTTCAGTATAAAGGATGGAAAGTCTTGATGGGAGGCTTTTCTTCTTCTACTTGTAGTGCAGCATTAGTCATTTTAGAGTATTTCTTAGATAAAAATCCAAGGGGCYGGGAGAATACTTACTGGGCAATCAAGAGAGGAAGCAGTTTTTAATCAGACTGCTGTGTTTTGGTTCAYGTTTATTTGACCCTGAGGACGAGCACTTTGGAGAAGGAGCACCAGGCTTCTGATGCTGCCGTGCTAGCAGCGCAGGGGCAGAGCGAGCCCAGTGGCTGCCTGGAGACCTCCCGGGACATCTCCAGCAAAACCAGGTCCTTGCAGGTGCCTGGCYGCAACAAAAGCCAGCTTATTCTTCATATTCCGTTTCTTAGGATTGACTGGCTGCTCTTTGCAGCCCCTGAAGGACTCACTTATTCTCAAGCACAAAATGCAATGGGCAAAGCAGCCAAGTTCTTCCTTTGGCGCCATGGGGCAGCTGCTGCTTTTGTCACCTGTTTTCAGGTTCTGCCTATTTTTTTTCCTGATCTTCCTATCATCCAGAAAACCATCTGGCTTCAGAGGGTTTTTTACCCAATTTTAAGTTTTTTTTATCCCATTGTAAGAGACTGAAGTAAACATTCTCGATACACCTACAGTAGGGTGCAAGCAGAAGATGCCTGGTTTTAAAAAGAATACTTCTCAGGTTGTCTTCATGTAGCGTAAAGAAAATATTTAAATGTAATAAGTTATGATTGGATTTGAAAAGTTCTTTTTGAAAAAGTTTTTAATTTTATTTCAAGGCAATAAAATAATTTCAAAAGGAAGATTCCATTTCTGGAATGTGAAACTGCTTGTATGCTTTTGTTTTTTTTTTTTCCCTACACATTCTATTAAGATTAATTCAAACAGGATTTTCTGGCTTAAATGGTCTTTCCTTTCTGCATGCATGATTTTTTTTTTATATATAAAAAAATCCCCCTTTGGAGTTCAAAGCCCATGGGAATAATTTTATCTGTCTTAAAACTTCATTAACTTGCTGGCTGATTTGTTTGACCGCTCTCTCTGAGAGGTTTATTTACAAACGGCAAGAGAGAGCCCATGCCTCCTGTGTCTCACGCTTGGGGCTTTGCACACCCATTCCTGCACCGATCATCCCGTGCTTAGCGCTGTAACCGACCTCCTTGCTGTAACCCTCGCCTGCGTCTCCAGCCCTGGTCTGACATTCCCTTGGGCTCGGAGCTTGGGCACAGCCGGAGCTATGAGAGCATCCCCACAGTATTAATTACTAACGTGCGCTCCCCTCTGACTGCAGGGAGAATGATTGCAAAGGAGCAATAAGGCAGTAGTTGTCCAGTAGAGGGAGGCATTGGAAAGCTGAGTCCAAAGCAGTATTCCGCTGGCTGGAGAAAAAACGTGTTTTTGTAGAGTTGAGGGCTGTGTTTTATGAATTCCTTGGCAAGCTTTTTTCATCAGGGCAAGTGTGTGAGTGAAGTAAGCTCAAAGGAGGAAGCCTAAAAAGACTTGTCTGCAGGTAGACAGAAGATTTACCCACACTCGTTTTTATTAATCTTTGCTGTTACCAAAATGCAAAATGGGGACGAGAGCAGTGGCCTGCGGCCCCGCGTTGCTCCGAAGCAGCACGAGGGCAGCAGGTCGGTGTTGAAGGGGAAGCTAAATTACGGCAGGGACCTGCACTGGAGGAAGCCGTGAGCCCCGACAGGCTCTGTGGAGGTGACGCTTGATGCGCTGGAGGAACCCGCAGCTGCGAGCATGGAGCAAGGCCATGCAACCCCCTGCCAGTAGCTGCCGTGCCCGTTAACCAGCACCACGTGCAGGTTGAACACTATGTTCCCCCATTCCTAGGACTGACTGRTTGCCAAGTGGAGGAGGCAAGAAATGTCAAAACGGGTGTTGAAGTTGCATTAGACAAGGAAGGGAACACGTGTTTAGTTAATTATTTAACTCCTTGAATCAACCCTCTGTCACCGCCACCACTGCCACCTCTCCAGGTGTCCTCCTGGGGCGTTTGCATGCTGTTCTTGCAATGCCCTTCTKGGGACTTTTCTCCTTTTATGCAACCTTGAAAAGCTATCTTGCTATAGTGATAGCTATGTTGCTATCACTCTGAAAATCTTTAAACTAAAAATGTTWTTTTCTTAGTAATTGTTACTCTGTAACCCAAGATTGTCTTTTAACAACTGACTACATTTTTTTTTTTACCTTTGATTGCCCTTTAGTTACAGTTCATGTCCCCCCCGCATTGAAAAATCATTGGTCATAACCTATCAGTCTTAAAAAGACTATATACCTACTCTTGCCATGATAATATCATCTTAACAAGAACTGGAGAGCGCACTTCAATCCTACCAAATACTTCTTTCAGGCGTGAAATACTTAAGAAAAAGCATGAAATATTAATAAAAGTGTAGAGCTGGGATGAAAATTGAGGCATGAGGGCATTAGACTTGCACCACATAATAAAAAATACTTGTAGTTTGGGATGAATGAAGGACTGCATGGTTTTTATTTATGTTCTACCTTTTGCTACTTAGACACAGATGAATATTTTCCTCTAATAAATATTGACAGTACCATGGTTATCAGCCGCAGTCCAGTACCAGTGATAGCAGAGGTTTTTCTCTGGGGGAGGGAGGAAAGTGGGTTGCATGAGTAAAGAGGAATGCACTGAAAAATGAAGGCTCAGTCTTCAAAGTAGAGAACATAAAAGGAGGCTATATACTGGTAGCAAGAAGAGCAATGGTAACTTGGCTAGCCCTCAAAAATTCTTATGGAATGTGAAAGATCCAAGTAGTCCAGTCCCATGCAAAAAGAATGTATTCTGTTTCGAAAAAAGTATTATAAACAACAGATAAAGGCTGGAAGGTAAAAGAAGGTGGGCGGAGTAGGAGGCACTAGCTCAGGAAATGCTTTTTTTCCTGGAGAGATAGAGCCATCTGAGCTGTTTAAACTGTTTAAGCAACTTGGTGGAGAAATATCATTTTGCATTCTCCACCATCTCTCAAAAACCACTCTTAAAACATACAACAGAGAGTCAGGATTTAAGGTTCAGCTACTTGAATAATTTCAGATTTGAATCCTTGTTTCTTAAGAGAATTGGTGTGGGATCTCATGAGGCAGAAAAGAAGCCCAGTTCGGATTTTATTCTTCAGAAAGCTTTTAGCTTCTTTAGCTTTTTTTGTCCTCAGATTCTGAGTGAAGATGTTTTTTCAGTCAAAGTTTGGATCTCTCCTAAAATTTGCTGAAGAATACAGTAATAAACATGATGCCACAGAACTGGCTCCCAGTCTATGTGGAAAAATAACCAACCGTCTTGACTTTGTTTACATTGATGTAGGATTGATGTTGAGCATCTCTTTATCAAATGATACATTTTTGGTGCCTGTTTTTCTTGAGTTCTTTAAATTTATGTGCTCAGCCTGGTGGCATTGACTTTAATTTTGAATAATACCAGTCTGGTGCAGTCATGATTCAGTTATGAGTTATTTAGACGGTTGTGAGTTATTTGATTATTTTAGTGAAAGATGTTGCCAAGTAGGCTTTTCATGCAGAGAGGCATGAGTTGAGCACTTGCATACTTCATTCTGACTAAGGCAGTTTGCAGCAAAGCTAGTGAAGATTTGTTTCATTTATTTTTGATGAACTCATACAAAGAGTAGTAACCTGAAGAGATCGCTACAGTAGTTAATAAAATTCCACAAACAAATTTGTAAGTTTTGTTTGCAAAAACCTTTTTCATAGCAAAAGATCTGCTTGGTATCCTCACTTTTCAGGTTATTATCTAAAACTGGGCGAAGGTATATTATGGCTACGGTGATATTTAAAGCACAGTAGGAAAATGTTGGTAGTTCATAAAGGCTGCTGTGCCATGTGCATCCGTCATCTGCCATAGCCAACAGCTGCTTGAAACAGCATTAACTTTTCATTAAACCACTGATTGACTGACGGCAGGGAAATGCTGTTTAATTATGTTCACGCTTATCCTGTGGAATACTGAGAAATATCTTTAAATACTTTGTTTGAAACTGGAATGCAGCGTGTTTAGGCAAATATTGTGACTGTTCTCTTTTATCTCCTGAGGAGTGCAGATGTATCACACTTGTCGACGTTTAAATATGTGCAGCTTTCTAACATCATCTGTACAATTTTAAATCTCTTAAACTATCACCCATTTGACATGTTATGTGATGCCTTTTCCAGAATAATTTATATTTTTTTCCATTATATGATGTTTTGTATTATAATTTGATGAAATTCCAGACTGRGGCACATTGAAAGAGTTATATAAAACTATGTAAATCTCCTCATGTGCCTGGTAATCTTGACAAAATTGGTAGCAAGTAATGTGTCCATTCTCATGTATTTTGCTTTCTTCTTACCAGTTACACCATTGTAACAAACTGTGAAATTCGTATCACACAGACCTTGTTTCCTATTGCAGTCAGAGAGTCCTTGCAATTTGTTAGGTTTGCTTTCTTTGCTTTTATTATATAAAAGTTCATTTAAAAAAGCAAGACCTAGACCTCCCTGAAATCTCCATRTAGAAGCAAAATCTCTGAAGTTAGGGCTTGTTGGCGTGTGTCAAAAGTATAGTCAAGAAACCGTCAAGCTTTTAAAAAAACAAAGCATGTTTTTTGAAACTTCCTTTTAAGTTCAAATGAAGGGTCTTCATTACTAATTGAGATGAGCCACTGCTTGCAAATCCCTGCTAGTCACCTTCCTGTCTTACAGGAAACCTGCAGCGTTTTCATTCCCATTTTATAACTTACACGGGGGAYGCTTCGCCGCTGCAAAATGTGACAATTAGCTGCCGTTCCAATAGCTGAGAGTAGAGAAGTAGAACAAAGATATATGTGTATGTAAGCTGTATGGTTTTAATGTTAAGGAGAAGGGCCTTGCTGATAGATGCGCAGCAGCGGCGTGTTTCCAACTGCTCGCTTTGAGGGAGTTCGCCTGCGTGCCTCAGGGTTTGTGGYGGAGTCGCCGTCGGTTACGTCGGGGAAGAGCCCACGGCTCCYGGGGAGACCCTTGGGCTTAGCGGGATCCATCGGCGGGGCGAGGGCCCCTTGGTGCTGAGCGTGTCGGGGCGGCCGCGGGCGCCCGCTCGCCGCAGGCCTCGGCGAGGTGCGAGGCGGCCGCGCGGCGCCCGCCCCGGGGTGTGCGCCGGCTCCGCTCGTACCTCGGCGAAACAGGAAGCCGAGCGGGGCGGCTGCCGGCGCGCTGGGGGCGGCCGGCCCGGCGGCTGCAGGTGTGCAGGCACACGGCGCCYGGCGCTGGCAGCGTCTGCGTGGGGAAAACCCCCTTCCGACGGCGGCGGCGGCGGCAGGGAGAGACAGCCCTCGGCTCGGAGAGATATGACCGCCTTGCAGCTGAAGGAGCTGTCACACTCGGGGCTGTACAGGAGGAGACGGGATCGCCCTGAGAGCCTCGGGCTCCACGGGTCTCATGAGGAGAAAATGAGGTGAGTGAGTGAGTGAGTGAGTGAGTGAGTGAGTGAGGAGAGGCTGGGGTGGGTGAGTGAAGGAAAAGAAGCTGGGGTGCGTGAGGAGAAGCTGGGGTGCGTGAGGAGAAGCTGGGGTGGGTGGGGAGAAGCTGGGGTAAATGAAAAGAAGCTGGAGTGGGTGAGTAGAAGCTGGGGTGAGAGAGAGTGAGTAAGAAGAAGCTGGGGTGAGGAGAAGCTGGGGTGGATGAGGAGAAGCTGGGGTGAGAAGGAGCCAGGGTGAGTGAGGAGAAGTTGAGGTGAGTGAGGAGAAGTTTAGGGGTGAGTGAGAAGCTGGGATGAGTGAGGAGAAGTTGGGGGGTGAGTGAGAAGCTGAGGTGAGTGAGGAGAAGTTTGGGGGGTGAGAAGCTGGGATGAGTGAGGAGAAGCTGGGATGAGTGAGGAGAAGCTGGGGTGGGTGGGTGAGCGAGTACAAGCTGGGGTGGGCGAGCAGAGGCACCAGGAGGGCGCACAAGGCAGGGCACCGGCAAGGCCCTGGAGAGGCGTCCGTCGCAGGGCACGTGTGTTGCGGAGCAGTCCTGAGGCACTCCGAGAAGCGGGAGGGATGACGGGCAGCGCACAGTGACCTTGGACCACGGGCAGGAGCGCGAACCTGCCCGGGCCCGGGCAGAGCTGGAGCCCCCGGCTCTGCTCGCCAGCCAGYGCGGGGCCGGCAGCGGCCCGGCAGCGCCTCGCGCCCCTGTTCGTGCTGGTCCCGGCTGCCGTGAGGGGAGCGGGGGTCTCTGTGCTGCAGCGGGGGGGCTGGCGGGACGCCTGGGGGTCTGCGCCCTTGCCGGCCCCCCGGCTTTCCTGCCGGGATCCGTGTGGCTGTTGAAGCGGCCTCAGAGAGAAGAACGCGGCAGAACCGCTTGGCGTGACCCCACTCTGAAGGAAGGGGCGCCGCGGATCCGGAGCCCCTTGGTGCTGGGGTTGATCCTCTCCATGTGGCTTCCCTCGCGGAGCAGGGCGGCGGGCGCCCCAAAGGCTGTGTCTGACCGGCAACGCCGAGCGCTGAGTTTGCAAGGGCAGTAAATGCAGCCCCCCCAAAAAGGGGGGAATTGACTTTTTCCTTTTATTCTCTGCCCCCCACCCCTTAAGTATTCTCAGTGTGAAGGCAATCTGTTTCCACCTCACACTCCTTAGGAAAGGGATTCCTGTGTAAATGCTAACAAAGGCATCAGTGGGGAGGAAGTGCTTCCTATCTCCTAATGCCTTTTCTTTGGTTTTATTTTTAGAGTATTTTTTTGATGTTGGTGCTGTGTGCATCGGGTAGCAACGTKTCTCAATTTACGTGTTTTTGTTGCTGCATTTTCATTATCTGAGTTGGCGATTTCAGGAGGGTGGGTATTCAGACTTGGGGAATTTAAAAGCACCTTAGTTAGAACTTCTTTTTTTTTTTTTTTCCAAAATAGTAAACTTGTAGTAAACTATTGAGATTGTTTGCTATGAGAAAAATAAGATCACTTCTATAAATGTGTTAACTACTGATTTGATACGTATCCTTTATCTATTTATAACTTCCATTCAGAATTGTTTTCCTAGGTGGACTTTTAATAGCATTCCTATGGTTAATTAGAGATGGGAAAAATCACCAGACTTGTCAGAGTGAGAGACGTGAAGAGATTCTCGACTTTATGTTTCATTTCCTTTACATTCTTCCTCCTTGCTAGTTTTATCTGTCTTGTTAGGGAAGAGAAAGCTGCTTTCTCAGGCAGGTATGTGAAAATGAGTCACTAATGTGCTGGCTTTGTGCTAGAAGCTGCCTTGTTGTTTCTCTTATTCATAGTGGCCCATGAGATACTGTCCCAGACTGGAAGGAGGTGAGAGATTTATAGCAGCATAAATCTAGATGTGTTGGTGTCTTCTTGAGCCTCTTCCAGTTTAAGACAAGTAATTTGGGAAATGGGGATTGATTTAAAAAAATAAAATGAAACCTGAGGAAAGTTAAACAGAGGGTGTTGGAGGTGCAGGAAAGTGGCTAGAGGATGGTCAGATAATATACATAGGGCAGGGAGACGGCCTGATAAAGGTATCTGGTAAATGGTTCCTGTGGAGGAGATAGSTTAGGCAGAATCAAAAACATTTATCTAAGTAGGACGGAGCTTTTCTTGTATTTACTCTCATCTTAAACTAGTTCTTATTCAAACTAGACCTTGCTCTTTCCTTACCCATTTTGTGATATTTCATTGTGTGTTGCCAGGCAGCATTATTTGTGATTTTTACTGCACTCTCCATGACAAAGAGCTGTAGCAGAAGTACAAAATAATGGCAAAGTAACAGGGCAAAGAGCAGTTGGGAATGAAGAGAAAATTTTAATTTTTCAGAGCAGCAAAGCTGAAAACCTCAAGCTTTTTTTCTGTGCTCTCCCCAGTGACACCTCAATGTCTGTCCTGAGCAGGTATTTTCAGAGTATCTAGAGTCCAGAAGAAAGGCAAGAAATTTCTTTCATGTCTGCTAAGTATAGCTTGCCTTGGGTGGCAAGCAGAGTTCTGCAATGCCTGCTGTAGTTTTTCCCTTAATTTCTTTGTTCTAGCTCCTTTTTTTTTTGTTTCATTTTACATGCATATGAATCTAAGTGTGTTAAAGAATATCAGCCCTTAAGGAGCAGTTCACTGTAAGCTTCCTTTTTTTTTTTTTTTTTTTTCTGTTAAACTGCTGTGTTTTTTAATCCTGGGCCAAAATACACCTGAGATGCTCATTTCCTTAGGGTATCCCGTGAAAATTTTTGTTTAAAAGAAAAGAAAAAAARAAAGTTGCTAAAGCCATACAGCATGATATTTTCACTACCTTTTACATCTCTTCCCGTCATGGGATTTCTCWTCCCTACCCTTTTCGAGTTGTCTTCACTGGTGGTCATTTTTTTGTGATGCAGGCCTGGGTGTTTTGTGTCTGGTGAGACATGAAGCAGCCGTGGAGCCCCTTCTGCTCTCTGCACGGGGCGCCTTGGGTAGCGCGTGGCGCTGCACGCTGTGTGGGGCACCCCCAGACCGCCCCATCCAGAGCACGGCCAAGCCTTGCCCCTCTATCCGTGCTGCAAAGCAATAGCAGAGGCCACAGTCCTGCCTTTGCTCATAGCTGGTGTTGCACTTGAAACCCCTCATGTCTTATCTTAGGGCACTGTGTTCCCAAGCAGTGCTGTGCGGGACATTGGAATGCCTCGATGTATATGGAATATGTATTTATATTRTATATTTAATTTTGCAGGAAGCAAAGTTCCTTAAAGCAGTTTTCTTTAAGGTACAAAAGTAATTTCCTATGTTGACATAACCTCATGGCAGGTCGTGTGCTGAGGGATTCTGAGCTCCATAACAGGAAGCTGGGCTTTAGCTTGTGCATCTGTGCCCATTAATGTCAGTTTAGTCAYAGCTTTGACCCCCATCATTGTCTTTCAGATCTGCTAATCAGTTTAGGATGAGTCAGTCCCTAAGCACATTCCCACCAGAATCTTCTGTAGGAAAATCCACGGGGATGTGGTTTGGCTCTTGGCCTTAAGTTTTACAGCTTGTGAGCTTTCTGCTTACAGCAGAACCCCCGAAATGAATTTTAGATTTAACAAGCGCCTCTCCAAGTGTTTCTTGGTGTAGCCAGGAGGTGCTAGATCATCTTGCGTGGAGTTCATGTCAGGGGATGGATAGGGATGCCCCTGTCTAAGGGGCCTGATTCCCAAGCAGCATAGCTTACTGTAATGCATGATTTCATCATTCCCACCTGCGCTATCCGCACCCTGATTCCTCTTGCTGCTTCAGAAAGGCCCAGGAGCCAGGGCAGTGCTGCAGGTCACRGGCTGGTGCATGGCACTAGCTCAGAAGGTGCTCCGGTCCCCTGGATTTGGGTGTTGGAAGTGGTACATTCTACGCAAAGCCACCTGCAGCCGTGAATGTCAGCCCTGAGCCCGACTGAGAAAGGCAGGACAAGGGTGAGGGGAAGGGGAAGGAGTCATCCCATCTCCTCTAGGAACTTCAGTATGGGCTGAATTGCCCCTGATGAAACCTTTCTTGCCCTCCCTCCACCCTCCTCTTGGTGTCACAGATGCCCAGGTGATACCAGGCGGCTGGAGTTGGTAAAAGGAGTCCCCTGTGCTGGCAGCACRTTCATGGAGAGTAATGGAAAATACAGCTTCCATTGAGGCCTCTCCCCCTCTCTGTGTATCCATTAACTAACCTTGAAACGTCTCTGGATGCCTTTCAGTCTCCTGTTACAGATGCTGCCAGTGCTTCCCTGACTTCCCAGGGAGCTGGAGCCTGGCAGCCCCGTGTAAGAGGAGGTCTGGGCAGCTCACACCTGTCTTGAACTAGCACAGCACAACTAGGGCTATGAGTTGGACACACGTTAGGGCAGGGATCCTGGATGCCGGCCTCTCTCTCCCTAGGCTTACTAGTGTGTGGATCTTAGAATYGCAGAATTCCAGAATGGTTAAAGTTGGAAGGGACCTTTAGAGATCATCCATACCAACCCCCCTGCACACGCAGGGACACCCAGGGCACAGGGCACAGGGCGGCATCCAGGCGGGTTTAGAAGATCTCCAGTGAAGGAGACTGCACAGCCTCCCTGGGCAGCCTGTGCCAGGGCTCTGGCACYCKCACTGTCAAATTTTTCCTTAAGTTCCTGTGGAACTTTTGATTCTTCAGGTTGTGGCCGTTTCCTCTAGTCCTATCAGTGGCCACCACTGCAAAGAGGCCGCCCCCTCCTCCTCACTCCCTCCCTTGAGGCATTTTCTTAAACTTTCCAACTGATGGAGGATGCAGAGTTCAAAGTACATGGGGCAGGAGGCTTCCAGATGCTTTTATTGCCCTTCTCTGGGGCAGAAGCAACAGTTGTCAGAGCAGCTGAAATCTGGCAACTCTGCTGCTGCTTTCAGGACTGCTCTTTCTCATCTAGGTTGATTTGGAGGATTAAATAAAATGACCTATTTGGCAAATCTTGCCTTGCTCTGTCTGTTGAAAAGAAGTTAAAAAAAATCTACCTATATGCTGAGGTATTTGTCCTTGCTTTTCTTTTTCAGTGAACAGGATGCAAAGGAAATTGTAAGGGTATATTTACAGCTCCTGTTAAGTGGATCCTCATGATTAATCATATACTGCTATTTTTGCGTCTCCCCTTTCTCCTTGCTTGCCCTTTGTTAAAATATGGTGATTCCTTTGAAAAATAAATGCTGTTCATTTCTGAAGTTCATTGCAGTGGCAATTCTCAGTGAGGCAATAGCGAGGGCAAGTCTCAGTTTATTTCATTTATTTCATTCGTAACAGTTACACTCAAAACACATTTGATCAGAGTGCTGTCAGTAACACTATCTTAAAGTTCAAAACAAGTGCAGTTAAAACTGCGAATAACTTTGGAAGAGGTTGGTGTCAAATCTTCACCAAACTTTTCTCCATGTCCACYGACAACAGCTTCATTCAGAACAAGATACCTGCAGTGCAGCAGGTCCAGGTGCCTCCTTTGCCTAAGGAAACCCGGCATCTGGGGAGTTGTGCAGGGCTGTGTAAGTCTCCTGGTCCTCCGGTCAGCCCCCACTCTGTGTCTGCAGTAGATGGCAAAGATGTGCAAACATTTCCAGCCACATCTGCCCCCCCAGACCTCCGGTCCTTCCTAGGGAGACTGCAAAAGGTGCTGGTCGGGGACGCTGGGGAAGCAGGGACCCTGTTGGGCTTTCAGGCTCCTCCAGATACTGGAATTGGGAGAAGGTGGAACGGATCTTTAACTCTATGCTTTCTTAAACTCACTGAATCCAATGGTAACATTTTTTTGCAGCATCACAAAAGTTAATAATTGCACTTCCTCTTTCCTTACGTAGATACGTAGCTTCCTCGTGGTATCAGGATGAGCTGGTAAAGCAGGAATTATTCAGCGCATTGGTAAAGAAAGAGGCTAATTTATTAAACCAGGAGGAGTCTGAAAATAAAAGTTCAGCCACAGAAATTACAKTTCATCCTTGTGGTTAGAAACACTGCCGGAGCAGCAGGGAGCTGGGACGTACACATCCGTATTTGGATCAGGTGCTGTAGAAATCCCGATTAAATAAACACGTGGGCTCATCTGCCRGGTGCTCCAATTGGAGAGAGGATTTGTCCACAACCATTATTAATTATAGTCACTCCTAGCAAGCAAAAATAGGCTTCATGATTTTAATATTTTGCTATTTAGAATGTGTATTAAGCCATAGTCTGAAGCATCCAAATGACTGGAGGCTTTACATTTTTTTTTCTGTACTTTTAATTGCTTCAGGGGTTAAAATAACTGATGCTGAACACACCCTTTTTTTCCCTTTGCCTTCTCGCTCACCCCTTGCTTTTGTATTGCGTAATAACTCTTGAGCAACTTTGTTTGACTTGCCTACCCYGACTGTTACCTTCCTTGCCTCCAAATGACCGGAGGTTGCATAACAGAAAGCCAAGCAATTACTACTCTTCCTCCTCTGCTAGCCTCCTTGCAATAATTTATGATTTCAGTAAATTTGTTAAGCTCCAATGATTGTAGCAGATTGCAGAATTTTCTTTGCTCTTTCTTACAGTAGGAGTTGGATAAATATAAATCAGTTGTATTTTTTAAAAAAWTTTTATGTCATATGCTCTGATAACACCTAATCACAGGTGTTTTGTAAACACATAATATGACATGTACTGTGACTGTTCATTATTCCTCATTATTCTGCAAAATTAAGTTCTGTGAATGCAGTCTGTCACACTGAACCGTGAACGTAGACACAGAAATATTCTGCAGAGAAGAGGAAACTGCATTTCTTGGGAATGTCACCACTTAAATAAAAATTGTCAATACATTGGTGCGATGGAGAGCGAGCTTGAACACTAATTTTGAGCTCTCCTTCTTCTGGTGTTTTCTCCTTTCCCGTGTTTTCCGAGCCGTTTTCCACACGCAAAGCTGGCAGGCACGGTGAGCTCGGCAGAGCCACGAGCCTTTTCCACGATGACCTCCAAGCGCAGGAACGCGCCGTGTCGGATCCCAGTCCATCGTGCACAGCACGTTGCCTCTGGCGGTGTCCAAAAGCTGATGCGTGTGGAGGGAGGGTGTAAGAGACGAACAAACTTCCATGGCTTTTCCCCATAGCAGTAATCCCRGCTCCCAGTCACAATCCTGTGGCTCCGAAGCTTCCTCAGCAGTCTGTGATCTTCAGCCGCCTTCTCTTCTGTGACCTCATCTGGTCTCGTCTTGCTTTCCCAAGGTGTTCCCCAAGGATGCACGATGCTCCCGATTTTCACATTATTACGTGAGGCCACRTGCACGTGGTTGTGAATTTTTCTTTCTTCACCTGTTTTGAGATAGGAATTTGAGGGCTTGTTCACTTTTCATCTTTGTACCTGACAACTCCATAGAAATTCCTGGTTCCAAGTAGTTCTTGATAACTTTCTAAAGCGATGATTTCATGTGTGATGCTCCATTAGCAGCATTTTTTCATGATGCTACTTAGGTTTTCTGGAAGATTTCAAGCCTTCCTATAAGCCTGCGTGCAATATGTGTGTTAATGTGTCAGCAGGACAAAGCGTGGTGACTTCTGGCTGCAGCAGAGCCTTTTTTGCCAACAGGGGTGCAGTGCCCAGAGATTTCCTGCATGACTTTTGCGACATAACRCTTTTCCCAGGAGTTGTTTGCACCTCTGCTTTTCCTATTTGCCTCCTGGGCTTCATAGAGATAAAATAAAATGAGCTGAAAATGGATCCGTCTCATAAAAATCAAATGCAGGTAACCTTGGCACACAAAGCCAGCAGCAATAGCTGGCAGCATTTATCAACCGGGACTCTTTGAATGCAGGAGTCCAAAGATTCCAACTGCTTCAGCAAGGAATGAGGGGATGAAAGTGAAGTAGGCACAAAACTTTCTTTTCCAGACGAATAAATCAGTGCACGCCATGCTCTTCACAGACTGTAAAGTTTTTGATCCCAAGTTCCGTATGCCTTTTGAACTCCRTGTGGCTCTACAGGTATTGGAAAAATGTTATCCACTCGGAGTTATAACTCAAAACTGCCCTGGCCTGTCTGTTTCTTGTTCCAGTATGGAAATACTACATTTTTAGCTGTTTTTCTCCATTGGTGTTAGGTTTTCATTTGTTGTTTTGTATGGTTCTCCTTGCTGAGTTYGGCGACTGAAGTGTGCACTGTATTTCTACAAAAAAAACCACACAAAACTCTCTCCTCCTTTTTTTCCCTTCTTTTTTTAATGGAAGGCGCTAGCACTGCAGCGCTGGGATAGCTCCGCGAGTCACCACCTTGCGGGTAATGAATTTTGCCTGGAGTGTACAAGCAATTGCTTAGTTTTAAACTACATTCCTTTCTTAAGCTAATCCTCAAATTATACCCGCTTACTCAGGGTGACCTAACAGAGGGAAAGGAGGTTTGGCAGGGCTGRAAGCTCTCCGATCCAAGGCAAAAAATTCCCGTATTTCTCCCTTTTCCTTTGCTTCCCATCCACCAAGCAAATAAGCCAGGTTCTGTTCCTAGCTCTGCTCCTCTAGCCAAGCCTGCCAAGATTTGATTGCAAGCGGTAACTTTTACATCCTTCTTCGCAAGTCTGCCTGTAGTATCGCAATATTACAAATTAAATTAAATTAATTTCATGTAATTTAATAATTAAAGCACAGTATTATATTCATTCACCCCTGCTGTGCTCAGCATTAGTCAACTGTTAGCTTGAGAACTGATTTTAGACATTTCAGCAGTGGTTGGCAAAGCCTCCAGATTGGAAAAAATACTTGGCAAGTCCTGCTTTTCAGTAGCCRTTGCTGAAATTGCTCTGTGCGTGTTTGAAATGGTTTCTGCTACAATTGGGTAACTAATGAGGCTAAAGCATAAGAAGGTCTTCAGGTGGTGTTACCCAAGGGGTCCTGATCATTGTAGTGATGTAAGAAAGTAATGGKKTTTTTTTGTTTTGTTTTGTTTTGAGCTTTATTTCATGGTATATTGCTCAGGCTTGACTCTTAGGAACGTAAATCGCATTGTTTTCTTCCACCTGTTGAATATTAGTGTCGTTATTTAGACCCGTTATTTTAATTGCGTAGAGCTTAAGTGTCTTTCATGCTGTGCTATTTTWAAAGCTCGGTAATACTGCAGGGAATGCTTGAAGAAAAAAAAAAAAGTGAAACCAGAAACCCAAATGACTTAAAAATTAAAATTTAATTTCTGTTATGAGAAATGTAATTTATGTGAAAGGCAGACGTCTTAAAAGCTACTTGCTTTACTGCATTTTGCCTTCCCAAGCCAAAATGTTTGATGCAGATGACGAAAACCTGAGCAGCATTCCACAAGCAGAAGCAGGAGGATAGAAAAATAAGCCTGGGGAAGACGAAAAGTGAAGAGGAAAAGAGGGATTACATGGTGCAAAATACATCATTAATGGTGCAATCTGCAAGGAACCCACGTGCCCCCTAGGGAGGCAGCGAGCCCTGTCCCGGGCACCTCAGCTGAAGGTCAGTGCCCAGCGTGGTGTCTCCGGCGGAGTCGTTCCTATAACAGGAATGTCAATTGGAGCCAGATCGTCTGGTGTTGACGGCTGTCCCAGCCCTATAAGGAACCTCGTGGACGCCCTGGAAGTCTTTCATGGTAGCCTGGATGTTATGTTTAGTCGAGGGATTAATTATAGCTCCTGGATGAGCTGTTTGGGTCACGGTGTTGGGCTTATAAAAACATCAGTGACAGGCAGCGCCGGCCAACGGGTAAGGCAGAAGTAGAGGTGAATGTTGGCCTTTGCACTGAGGATTCGGGCAAGTGTTTCTGGTGGATTTAATGACAGATGACATGTATTTAATACTCAACCCCTGCCTCAGTACTRCTCTGCGCAAACCTGTTCAGGTTTTCGAGCTGACTGGACTTGGTGTTGTGAAGTCATTTGTGTTTATGCCCAAACAGAGAGATGTTTTGGGGTTTGGTGACCTTGACGTAGTCTCCCCTGTTCTCTGAAAGGATTTTCCTTTACAGGACGAGTTTCTTAGAGACACTAGTGTAGTAATTAGTGCAGTATTTGGTGTCTKATCTTCTTACTCTTCTTAAATTAGAAACCATGATATAAAGCTCCTATATGAAATGCACTTGTGTACATGCACCTTTAAAGTTTTCAGAGTTTATTGAGTTGAAAGAGTTTGGATGCAGCATGTTTGCCGTAGGGATGCAAGTATACATGCAGTTGACTACTCAGGGTGCAGTTTCCAGAATAACTGATAGCAGAAACACAGAACCACAGCACACACTGTSACACAAGCTGTGTCACATTTAGCACAGGTTTACGGGAGCCCTTGGAACCTGCTGATGTATGATGCTCTCCTTTTCTTTTTATTTTTACCTGTCTCAGTAGTAGGATTTAAAAAAAAAAAAAAAGAAAAAAAAGAAAAAGGTGGTGGTTTAAAATGGATTAAATAGCTGTACATAGGAAAAATAACGCTCATTTTAGTGTGTCTTTGCTAATAATAACTAGCAGGAAGAATTCCTTTTTCTGAAATACTTCTTGCAACAGAAAGTGCTGTAGTTCAAATGCTGTCCTCCCTCTACAAATTCTGCTAGAAACTTATTTTTACTGGGCTTCTAGAAGGGGTTGAAGCTGTGTGGGAAGGTGCTGCCTACCTGGGTATTCCAGTGCTGTTCATTTCCTTATGGAGAGATGGAATGTGAACCCGCTCTGTCTGCAGAGACCAAAGCATTTTTTGGACATGTTTATACTAGAATAAGTTTATATTGAAGTATACGAAACAGCGAGGGCTGTCTTTGGTCTGCCCTGTTTAAACTCCCACTGCATGAGCTCAGTCGAGCTTTTTGTGGCCAAGGGTGAAGGATGAAACTTTCGTGGGCGCTCAGGGTTCACTTGGTTTTTATTCACAGCCTTGTTTGTGAGATGCCTCTCGATCCTTTCTAGTAGCATGTAGCCCCCTTTAAAAGTTAGAGCTGGACTATGCACATGTGAAAATCCTACCRTTAGCCTGTATTTTACACGCTATTATTATTATTYACAGAATCCCAGAATGGTTGAGGTTGGAAGGGGCTTCTAGAGATCATCTAGTCCAACCCCCCTGCWCMMGCAGGGACACCCAGAGCACGGGGCACAGGGCGGCATCCAGGYGGGTTTGGAGACCTCCAGAGAAGGAGACTCCACAGCCTCCCTGGGCAGCCTGTGCCAGGGCTCTGCCACCCTCACAGGCAAGAAGTTCCTCCTCACATGCAGATGGAACCTCCTGTGTTTCCACTTGCACCCACTGCTCCTTGTCCTGTCACTGGCCACCACTGAGAAGAGCTTGGCCCCTTGCTCCCTACATTCTCCCCTCAGGTGTTTGTACATGTGGATCAGATGCCCCGGGGTGACAGCCGCGCACCGTCCCTGCACAAGCGCCTGCTCCGTGCAGCCCTTGGGTGTTCCGCGTGGTGCCGGGGACGCCGCGCGGCCTCGGCCTCGCACAGGGACTCACTCCTGGCGCCGGTGCCGCGTTGCCCCCGCGCAGCGGCCCGGGGCGCCCGGCGCCTTCCTTGCAGCGCGGCTGTTGGCGGCGGGAGGCGCAGCGGCCGCCCGGCCGTCTCCGTAAGAGTCCCCAGCGCTGCCTCCGGCACCGAGCGGGATCTCCGGCGCTGCCTCCGGCACCGAGCGGCACCGGCGGGCGCTGGGGAAGCGGTTGGTGCCGGGGCGGCCGCTGCGGAGCCGCGCGGTGCCCGGGGCCGCCGTCCCCTCTCCCTTGGAGCAGGGCGCTCCCGCTGCTCCTCTGGCCATTCCTGCCTCTCCTGCCTGCCTGCACCTCTGATGAGAGCCGCAGGGTGCCAGGAGCGCCGTCCCTGTCTGCTTCCTCCCTCCTTACCTTTCCCCATTAAATGCTAAACCTCTCCTTTCTCGCCTTATCACTGAGTCTTTCCTCAGCAGCTGACCTGCAGGTTTTGTCCCAGATGCCAAGGGACAGACACCCTTGGGAAGCTGCTGCTGCAGATCCATGAATCCAGACTCCCCAATTCTCGCTCCTCATGGGCTGCCTAGAATTCCCTAATGTAACCTAGAATTCCCTAATGAAAATACAGTGCATTTTTTGACAGCCTATCTTGGATCTTAGCAGCAAGTCTCCAGCAAAGTGACAAAAAAAAACCCCAAAACAGATGTTCATCCCCATCCAAGCTGGATTCATGGATTACCACATGTTCACAATGGAAACTAGCAGAAAGGTTATTTTTTTAGCGGAAAGGCTCTTTTTAAACTCTGTCAAGCTCCTTTCTTGCTTAACATCATGAGAATTGGGTCTAATTCCAGTGAGAGCGCTGGAGCAGGCGATCAGAGCAAGGCCTTTTCCTGCTTGCTGCTCCATAATGCTGCTGATGAGTGGCAGCAGCTTCGGAGGCGAGTTTCCTGCAGCCGGGGACAAGGTAATGCCAGCAGGTGTGGAGATGCTGCCACATAARGGCCATGGAGACTGCCTGGCTCCCTGCTCCGTAGCTCAGTGCACCGGTGCGAGTCCGGGTGTTTCGGCACTGTTAGTCCCTTGCACCGAGTTATCCCTGGAGTTCTTGCGAACACTTGGCGTTTACCTGTGCCGAGCATGTCGGGATCCAGCATGGAGGGGTAAGGTGGAGTCATTTTGTCTGTGTGTGTTCCCTAGCGAACGGTCCGTGTTTTCCTCGCTGGTGTGGAGGGACAGGTGGAAACGCTTCATTCCAGCACCGCCTCCTGCCCGCGTGGCCTGGAGCTGCAGCCCAAGCCCAGCTCCATGCTGGGCTTGCTCGAAGGCAGATGGAAACAGGGCTCGAGCCCCAGCCAGGCCGTGTGGCAGGTGAGGGCACAGCCTCTCTACCCGGGTAAAACTCGTCACTCCCAGCGCTTCTGGCACGACGTGGGTCACCAGACCTACAGGCAGGTGTGCAAGGCCCCCATATGTGAGGGGTCTGCCTGAGCAAGCCCCTCGCAGACACTTGGCCCCTTTATTTAGTGCTCGCAGCAGATCTGTGGGGCTGTGGTGACCCAGCTTGCAGGAGGGAGCTGCGCGCAAGCCCAAGGCCCCACTGTGCGCGTGAGCGTGGGGGGATCTGCCCCACAGTGGTCACCACAGAGACCCTCTGCAGGGGTCCCTCGATGATGATGATGTGTTAGACGTGGAAGGTAGGGCAAAAACAGTAGCCTCGAGTGGACCTTCAGCCGTAACCTTGGTGCTTTCCCGCTCCTGATTTCTCTCCTTGTTCCCGCTCCTGATTTCTCTCCTTGTTCTCGCTCCTGATTTCTCTCCTTGTTCCCGCTCCTGATTTCTCTCCTTGTTCTCGCTTCTGATTTCTCTCCTTGTTCCAGCTCCTGATTTCTCTCCTTGTTCCCGCTAGTCGTCGTCTCTGTGTCCTCTTCCTCCGCCTTCGCAGGCACCTCCTCAGAGGAGCGCATTCCTCGGATGCCATGGAGCCCGGTGTCCCCCGGTGTCACCCAGTGTCCCCTGGTGTCACTTGGTGTCCCCGGGTGTCACRCCAAGGAAGCGCCTGCGCTTTGGCTGCTCGGTCGGATGCTGACAGGGCTGAGGGGGCTCCGCGCGGCCTTCGCTCGCTCGGGCCCTTTTCCTCTGTAGCTCTAGCTCCTTGGGAGCCGGCCGTCCCACGGCTGCCACGAGGGTTGCGCCTCAAGCCGGCAGAGCCGAAAGGAGCCGCAGTCCGTGGCTGCGAAGCTGAGGCTGGTGCTGCCCCCTCGGCAGGCAGCACGTGCCCGTTCTGCGAGTACAGGCATCAAATAATCGCAGCGTGAAAATCGCTCTCTCACTTCCCTCACGTCTGTAACGGCGTTCGGATCTGGAAAGGGTTTGTACATCACATCCGAGTGCTCCTGTGCCCCCTGAGAACCACATCCCGTTTTTCCTGCTTCTCCCGCTCCCCCGCCGCAGGTTACTTACCCAGCTGTTCTGTTCAGGGCCTGTTGGGCAAAATGGAAACAAACTGCCCATCTGTATCTACAACCCCCTGAAGTGCCGACAAAGAAGAGAGACGCCTATGGATAAATTCAGATATTCAGTAAAATATAGATTTGACTTACAAGATCTAAGTGGAATAGAAAATTGTGGCTTCTTTTTTTTTTTTTTTTTTGATGCCGTTAATACACCATAGTATTAAAATAATATTTACCTCATGGCTGAAGTATTTTCTTCGTGCTTTGCATTGCTGGCTTGTTCCCAATAAGATATTATTGGAATCCGCCTCCGTCCCCCTCGGAAGAGAGGACCCGCGGACAGGTTGACATGTTGGCCCGCACGAGGCGGCTCCGCTGCGCCCCGGCGGGCTGCCTCTGTGAGCAGGAGGGAGCGAAGCCGCTCTGCAGCGTCCAAGCCTCGGCTGCAGCCTGGAAAAGGAATGTGATCCTCGGCTTCCAGCGCCGCTCCGTAGATCCCAGCGCGAGCTCTTAACTTGAAGCTCCAGCCGGGCTCGGCGGCAGGCGCTGTGCGGGGAGGGCAGCGGCCGCACGGGGCTCTGCCTCCCCCGGCCTTTCTCGTGGCGTAACCTGCAGAGCAGAGAGGCGCGCGGAGGGCACGGAGAGCAGCATGGATTTCCAAAGCAGGGCCCGTGCTTACGTGATCCCGGAGGATGAGGAGATGCCCCGCGAGGCCGCCCGCGATGCCCGCAGCGCCGCGGGGAGCGGCGGCGAGAGAGCCGTGTCCAAGCTGCAGCGCAGGCACAGCGACATTAAAGTGTACAAAGAGTTCTGTGACTTTTATGCAAGATTGTAAGTTGGTTTTGTTCGGCGGTAACCGCGGTAAAATGATTTGTGTGTCTTGCATCACCTGAGCTCAGCACAGACTTTCAGTCGCTCTCAAGGGCAGCCTCCGCCGCTGTTCTGCGTTCGATGCGTTGCCTGTTGCAGTCACCAACTAGTACTTGAGCCCCTGCTGTAGACTTAATCTTATTACATGTGTTGGACATTTGTATTAGTAGCTGTTCCTGGCTGGGGATTTGTAGAGCTGTCTCTCTGACTTCTGAACTCTGAGTTCAGACCATTTGCTTATTGTGGAGAAATATGTAGACTATATACTCTGTCTACTCACAGAAGTGCTGTGCAGATCGGTATTTTTACATATATGTGTTTCAAATTGGGCAAATGTTTTTACAATTCTAGAAGGAAAGCTTTGTGCTTTCATGTAGTTATTTTCTAAGCGTCAGTGTTTCATGTTTGGATTGTGTTTTTCATCTGTCAGCACAAAACATTGACTAATTTTTTAAGCTTGGCACCCTTCATGCCCAAGAACTGTTGACGTGACGATGAAAGATCCCAGTTTAGGTTGTGGTTACTGTTCATCCAGACTGATGGGTGGGATGGGTGAAGAGACTGCTCGCCCCCATAGAGCACCCGCTGTCCTTGGGGAGCCCTGGCTGCCTCTGTGCTTGACCACTGCTTATACCCGTAATCCTTGCAGCTTCTYGGGGTGCTTGGGGGTTGTTGTGTCTGCTGGGGGACGTCTCTGGCCTCACCTTGTCTGTGAGACTCATCCACTCRTTTCACTGAGGGGCTGGTGAATATTTTTGGTGTCATCAGTTGCTTCTGCTCGGGACAGGATAAAGAAAACAGTGAATAGCAGTAACTCCTCGGATGTGACCTTGTGTTCAGCCCTGCCATTGCACGTGGTAAGAAGCAGATGAAGGGCACCTGTTCTGAACCAGGTGTGTGTGTTTGCTCCCTCTGCTGCTGTGCAAGGAATTGATTCGGTTGCTGTTTGATCCAGTGGGAGCCAAGAGGTTTTAGGCCCTTGGAGGGAAGGATTCCAGGCATCTGGAACACAGGAGTCCTTTGCATCTGCAGGTGCCCCACCAGTTTTCCTCTGTGTATCCAAACGTGCTCAGAATGGATGTAGGCAACTTGTGCATGTCTCGGTACAGGATGTGCGTGTGTGCAGTTAAAATAACATGGGTTGTTTAATAAGCTGCCATATCGATGTTTGAATTGCTGTTTTCTCAGTAGCACTCAGACCTAGACCATTGCCCTGTATTTGTTCTCTGCTGTGAAGTGATGCTGGGGCAGAGAGGTGATCTGAAAGGCACAGCTCTGAGAGTGGGGGTGTAAGGAAGAAAATATCTGCCACGTGAAAATCAAATAAACCTTTTCCAGGATCTAGATTGCTGGTTAACTGTGGTGCAGCTGGGCTGCCTCTCGCAGATGTGGCCTTCATCCCAGGGAAGGAGCTAATCCCTTGATATTTTGCAGGTACCACCCTGTCGTTTTATAGCCACGTGCCTTTTAGAAGCGGCTACGGTGGCTCTAACACGGAGTCCCATGACAGCCTAAATTGTAAAATTAAACTGAATTTGTAAAGTGACTCTAAGTTATGCAAAACCTGTGTAAGGAGTAATCATTGACTTTCTCTGCTTTTACTTCCCAGTAATTTCTGCTAGACTAAATAGCTTATATGCTTTCATATTGTTGTCTTAAAGCTTTTGAACCACGGTTGTTATGTATATTTTAGGATYATATTAGCATTTATGTTTACCAGTGTGAAAATTATTAACCTTTATTGTAAGGTTTTAGTTATTTCTGCTGTTGGTGCTAGTTTTCAGTGATTCTAATGTATTTCTTCATGTTTATAGTACCCAATTGAATGACTTGCGTTTGACCCTCATTAAGCACCTTTGAGTGCACCTGCAATGRTGTTCCTGTCTGTTTTTCAAATTAAAAAACTATCAGCCAGTGTTGGAGGGGTTTGGCATTGAATGGCCGTTTCATTTCGGAGGGAATGCCACAAGTCAGTAAATCTGGGAAACGGGAGAACTTCCATTGAGCAGCTTAGCGTTAGGCTGAGACAGTTGCCTTCGGAAGGGGATGTGTTGAATGGGCGGCGGGGCRTCCTCTGGCTGACACCTCTCCCGTTTGCCCCCCGTGTGTGGCAGCAACATGGCCAATGCCCTGGCCAACGCCGCCTGCGAGCGCTGCAGAGCCGGCTTCGCGCCCGCCGAGAAGATCGTGAACAGCAACGGCGAGCTCTACCACGAGCAGTGCTTCGTGTGCGCCCAGTGCTTCCAGCAGTTCCCCGAGGGGCTCTTCTACGAGGTAGGTGCTGCCCCAGCTCCTTGCTTTGCTTTTTTTCATCCTCGCACGAGAAGGAGATACAGACAGGTGCGGAAGTGCTGTGGTAAAAATYGTGCTCTGGAAGACTGTGCCCGGCAGAGAGAAAAGAAGAGTAGGAATATTTTTGTGCAGCCCTGGAGGGTGTCGGCGTGTGTGACTGACTTCGGTGTGCAATCTGCTGTGGTCAGAGTTGAGAAAAAACTACTGGGGATTTCTCTCTCAGTGCCAGATTCTTCCCTACGATCTGTAAAGGTGATCTGTATATATTACGAGAAATCCCAGAACGGTTGAGGTTGGAAGGGACCTCTAGAGATCACCCAGTCCAACCCCCTGCTCCAGCAGGGACACCCAGAGCACGGGGCACAGGGCGGCATCCAGGTGGGTTTGGAGACTTCCAGAGAAGAAGACTCCACAACCTCCCTGGGCAGCCTGTTGAAATGTTCCTCTTGGAGCAGAATTGTCYTCCAGAGCGAAACCCCAGCCTTGCCTAGCCCTGGGAGGTTTATTGCTGAGCGCTGCGGGGCCAGAGCTGCAGCTGAAATTTGGTCCCTAAGTCAGTCCCTTGCTGCTGAGGGACAGGCCTGCAGCCACCCAAACCCAAGAGGGAGCAAACTCCAGTGCTCCAAATGAGCAGCCCTTAAATTCTTTCCAAAGCAAAAGCAACTCCCCTTCGCTTTCTCCCTCCCAGATGGATTGCTCTCAGCTCAGATGTACACACTATTTTGATATTAATACACCTTTCTTTTCACTCCCCTTGTCATGAGGGTTAAGATTCAAGTACCAATGGGCTTTAGACTAGCTCATAAATATGAAGGAATTGGTGTAAAGAGGGGTAGAGCCGGTGAGATRGAGAATTATTAGCTGAAGCTTTCAGGTGGGGAGGGGAGCAAAGGCTGAGAAAGATTAAAGATAGTATTCTCAATAAGTATCAAATTTCTTTTGGCATTTCTGAAAATCTTATTCTAATCTGCTTTCTGTGATCCCACCGGAAGCCTGGAGCAGCTCTGGGAATAGTTCCAATCCAATGCTTCTGCCTAAAGGTATTCCTGGTTTACATACACCTATAATGCAGAGTCAGGATAGGCTCTTGTGCCAGGTTTTCCTTTCATGCCTACTTTATGTATAATCCATTTTACTCAGTGCTTCACAGCACTCAGCATAGCAGCTCACAAAACAGGTAGAGAGAAGGTCATGCTCAGAGAGTTCCTAGTGCAGCATGAAACAGTGGTTATAGGATTTGTGTCRTGCCATGGAAGGTTGGCAGTCTGCTAAGAGCACAAAGCTCTGCTCTCACATGGTATGGCCGTCACGAGCCCAGCAGTTTGTTTTCACAGCAATATATTTAATCAATTGTACGGATCAATGTCCTTTGGTGATGGGGCAGCCAGGGAGGAGCGGCTGGTGAGGAAGAGCCTCGCAGAGGGGATTCCTGGGACTTGCTTTCCTGGAGGATCACAGRATGTCTCTTAGGGATAGTGTTGCACAGTCTGTGGTAAATGAGCCACTAGTGGTCCATAAGACATCAAAGGTGAGCTGCAAAGCAGAGGCAATTAAAAACAAAGCAAAGCAAAACACCCCCGAGATACTTGCACAGGATCTTGCAATTGCTGACATGGGTTGCTGCCTGCACGCAGGCGGGATAAGGAGGCAGCCCTGACATGTTAAAACCTGAGGCAGGCGTAGAGGGACACCAGGGTTTAAAAACTAAAATATGTGTTCGAGTAAATTTCTGTAAAACAACAAAATATTGTTTCTCTAAATGATGGGTACTTTATTTATCCTATTCCTGACCATGGAAAAAAAAAAAAAAAAAGAGCACCTAACGGCAGAATCAGGCAGTGCATAGGCCTCTTGCAGAGAGTTGCATGGTCCTTGGAGATAAAAGTTTGAGGAATTCTGCTCCAGGAAGCCTTTATCTTGTCCCGGAGGAGATAAGCCCTCCCGGCAGGGCTGCATTCAGCAGGAGGATATATCCAGCTCCGGATATCGTCCTGTCTGCAGCTCCCGTGCGGCCCTGGGTGCATCCACATCAGCAGGGGCAAACAGCCTGCTGGTGCTGGGGGCACAGGGGCCTTTTGCTTCCTCYTGCCACGGTGTTCACACCCCTGTGCGTTTTGGTTGGCTTTTAAGCTCTCCTTTGCTGCAAAGTGATGCTTCCTGACAGAGACAGCAAGGCCGAAGTGAGTGCAGGTCGATGGTCCTGGGAATGAAATTAGGCCCTTGTACTTGAACCTGTTTTGGTTGGAGTTCCTGGGCTTGTTTTCAGGCTGTGCAGAGGCTGCAGTGGCTTTGTTTCTCAGAAATACTACCTGCCAACTGGGAAGTTTAAGATAAGAATCGGTAGTTTCTGTCACATCCATTACAGAAATAAAATGATTAGGAAAAAGATTTATATGTGAACGTCAGGTCCTCCTCCTCATCCTTGTGCCTCACGGGCAGTGTCCCCCATTGGAGCTTGCAGCCCTTCTCCGCAGGGTGGCTGTTCTGCCTCGGAAGCCTGTGGCAGGTCCTTCCTGTCTGCCTGCTGAGAGGCCCTTTGGGGTGTCCCAACGGCTCCAAGTGCCTCCGCACCCTCTCCGTGCGGCTGGAAGGGCCCTCGCTCCGCACTGGGACAGCTCCGCTCAGGGACAGGGTTGTTGGTGGTGATGGTGCAGAGGCATCTGGACGTGCAGCGGGTTGGTTTGCTTCTCTGAGCAGGTTTCCCCTGGGTAAATGGGCCCTGCTGATAGCTCTGAGCYGGTGCTTGTGCCGTGTCCGAGCTCAGGCAGCCTCCCCGCGGTGACCCCCAGCTCCCCGCCGAGGGCACGTTCTGCCCGCGGCTCCCGCGGGAGCTGCAGCCTCCCCGTAGGTCACTGCTCAGCCCGGCGCGCTCGTGCTGCACCGGTGAGCTGCAGCTCTGCCCCGCTGGCAGCAGCGTGTGCACGTGGCGGGGGGACAGGAACGTGGGCCGCCCTCCCGTGCTGCTGGATGTGTCACCTGCTCGAAATAGTTTTTGGGGAAGGGAAAGACTTCCAGAGCACTTTTGCAAACCTTTCTTTTTTTCTTTCTTTTGAAAGTGCTTACAGCAAAGTAACAGTCTTCTTTTCTAGCAAAGAAAACATCCATTTCCAGTTTCTCCCATTTTCGAGAAAGGGCCTTTAGAGTTCTTTTTGGCACCTGGCTTTCCACTAATCTAGAAACCTGGATATCAGCAGGAGTCCCTGCTGGAGCAGGGGGGTTGGACTAGATGATCTCTAGAGGTCCCTTCCAACGTCTGTCCTTCTGTGATCCTGTGTTGGGGAATGTTGGGTGCAGGAGTATTTGATTTGTGGGCCTACAGCAGTTGAATGATCTCGACCTTAAAATACGTGCTGTGGGATTTGCTGCCGGAGTTTATGGTTTTCTGTGACTGATGGGCTGCACATCCACCCATGAACCACAAGGTGCAGCATAAATGAACCCCAAAAGATTGAAAATATAAACAGGAGTTAATGGTAACCTACTCTACCTGCCTGACACAAACCAGAGGGGAAGAAAACCTGTTTGGTCTGCACAGACCAACTCTGGCTCTGAAGCCCAAGCAAATCCATGGCATCACCTGCTTACACAAAATAAGAAGCTTTCTGATTTTTCCATTTGGAATGGTTGTTTGGCAGGAAGCAAGTAAAATTCACACTGAACCAGAAGCTTCTAGTTTTCCTTTGAGACAGTAACATCCCTCTATCTTTCAATTAAATAGAAAACTGCAGTTAAAAATGTCATCTGTTTTAGATTATTACGCATGAAAAACACTCCATACATTTTTTAACTTATGCTTCTGGAAGCTTCTGTGCAGAACAGGGGTTTTTCTGTTCCTAGCAGGCGTGATTCAGGAGCACAAGGGCTAAGTTTTGGATCCCACATTTCYAGTGACTCGTAGGCTGTTTCACTGAGTCACCTCCTTGCTGATAGCTCTGTATATTGTACCAATAATTACTGAACCCATATTGCATTTCACGTGAGGGATTTTGTGGTATAAAACARCTAACCTGGAAGCATATTACTGTATTTTCTACCCATACACCAAAACTTCTTTTGCAGATAATATTTTATGCAGTTTGCTTTGTGTTAAACCCAGGAAAAAGGAAGGAGAGTGGGGGCTTCCTGCTGTCTCCCTTTTCCTAGTGTTTTAATCTGAGACATCCAAATCCAAACATTTTATAGCATGCCTAATATTGCGTTTCTGGTTTTAACATGCTACTTGGCATTTCTGTCTGGTAATGAGGTGCCTGAAGGTATCTAAACATTTCCCTTCRTTTCAGGACATACTTGTCTACATGTTTTTACCTATTCTTCAGCTAAGCTGCTAATGCAGTGCTGGAGAATTCATTTGAACTTRTTTTTCCCACATGCTTTTTATTTTTTCTTTTCTGTATGAGCTTGAACTACAACTGAACTTTTCTAAGCTTTAAGTAAAGTCAGATCCAAATCTAAATCYCTTAAGATCAGCTTCTCTGTTTCATCTCACTGTTTTGGTGAATTTTGCCCCTTAAAATTTCCTCAGATAAACATGATGAAGGAAAAGCATTTATTTCCCTTCATGTTTTGGCTCTGCTGCTGCAGAGATAAACTGCAAAGATATCTGTCCCAGGGTATTCTTCCTCCTCCTGTACTTATTTCCTCCCGGGTACTGGGCCATTTTTACAGGAAATGTAGAGTGGGGAAAAGATCAAATGGGTTCAGGGAAAACGCTTCCCCCTCAGAAAGGTTTCTGTAAGCCAATTTCCTGCCCACCATTCAGGTAGTTGCATCAGCTTTTCAGCAGACTGTCAAAATCTAAACATCTGTTGTGATATAAATGGGTGACACAGAAAACTGCTCTATGCTCTCAGCAGTTTTTAAGTAATAGAGTTTTATTAACACTGCATGGTAGCTAGCAGCTCAGTTAAGGTGAGTGAATTTAATGCCTGTTTTTCTAGCACTTAGCCTGCTTTCTGTGCGACCTCTTATCTTCTGCTACCCAGTTGCGTCTGGAAACAAGCTGGTGTGTTACAGTATTTATGTTAAGGGCATGTTCCTTATCTCTAAATCTTGGCTTGTGTTCCATTTGCAGTTTGAAGGGAGGAAATACTGCGAGCACGATTTTCAAATGCTGTTTGCCCCGTGCTGCCATCAGTGCGGTAAGTGTAACCCCACGGGGAAAGGCTGCCTGTGACCCTCGGTGGGACACCAGCGTGCACGGCCAGGAAAGGGCTCTCAGCCCTTGTCCGTGTTCCCCGGGAGGCAGCCCTGTCCAGCCGGGCACTGGCGCTTCCAGAATGAGCCGGACTCCGGAGAAATTTGGGAGYGGCTTTCGCTAAAGGTTATCAAACAATAGGATTTTTAAAAAAGGGTTGTATGACTTGAGTGAGTAGCTTGGCTGTTGATTCAGTGATGCAGTGAATAGGCTGTTCATGACCTCGTGATTGCTAATAGGATAAAACCTCTCCGCGTACAGGCATGCACTCATCTATGGCCTTTCTCATGCAGCTGAAACCCTCTAGCCAGCCTTTGCCACCTGTTTTGACTGTTGTAACTCATCCAAATTGTCCTATTCCAAGAAGCTAGGCCAGTCTTTACCATCTAGTCCTATAATCATCTCATGATTCAGTCTTTGTGAAACACATTCCTGTAAGGCTTCAACTTCTGATGCTTCCCCTGGGTGACACTGGGGACAGTGTTTTATTTGCCCTTCTTCAAGTAAATGTTTGCATCCTCTACATTGTAATCATTTTGAAGGTTGTGCTTTTTATTGTTTTTTTATTTTTTTTTTCCCCACAGTGCTCTCTGTGTGTGACATCTTTCTTGGCCAGGACTGAGACTTCATTGATTTACTGGTGCTTAAACTGGTCTTGCAGCTCTTTTTTTTGTGTGTGTGTGTGACACCCGAACAAGTGTCACGACTTTCACTTGTCTTCCACAGCCCTTCCCCTGTGCAAATGRAAGGGTTAATATTGAGAAAGAGGGGAGCAGATGCTCAGGGCCTTTGCATTTAAAGCTGTAGATTTCAACGAGTAGAAGCAGAAAGAGATTGGGGCAATTTGTGAGCAAAATGAAGGTAGTGACAAGCCAAGTTCTTCACTGTGTTTTCTCACAGGCCAATTGCTCTTTGTGTGTGAGGGATCCATGTGCTCTTCCATTCACTCCACAGGGTCCCCTTCCTCTGTCCCRTGCTGTTCCCTTGTGCCAGGGCTTCTCTGTCTGCATTCAGCCCTGTCAGGAGTTCTGTGAAGCCTCATAACCAGCGCTCAAAAACCCAAGCCCTGCTCTTGCTCCACAGCAGGGCCCTCCACACGCAGCCACGTTCGCTCCTCTCCCCCAACATTGGTCCCCCTTTGGTGAGCCAGGCCAGGGGACCTTCTCTCCTCCGCACCCAGCAGTTTCTTTGCAGGAGGCCTAACCCGCTTCTTCTGGGCATGGTAAGTGCCCTGGCCAGGGGGAGTAGGGAGGAGGCCACGACGTATCTCRAGTTATTCTTGCTCAGCTGGCTCGGCTCCTCGCCTGGAACAGCTTCAGCAGCTCTTGCCCTGGTTCCTTACAGCACTAGCTCTGTTAAAACCTCATCAGTTTTTTTTTACTGGCTTGCTCCAACAAATGGATTCGGGGTGAGTGAATTAGCCGGAGCGTGTGACTCAGCACGGAGCTGAGTGTCACTCTTGGTTTCATGTGCTTGTCACCTGCCTGGTGGCGGCACTTGGACGTCTCCGCGATCTGCAGGTGCTTCGGGCCACGACCGAGGCTGCTCTAGGAGCCCGAGTCCCCGCGTGCTCGAGACGGAGCTTTCGCAGCAGCGCTCTGGAGTCTTCACCCAAATCCTCATGGAGAGAAGGATTAAGTCACATGTGCAGTGGCCCTGGCTCCTCTCCAGCGCAGTACACTCACCCTGTGCATCATAACTAATTTTCATGCCAGTTTCCTAATGCCTCACAGGACAGCACTCCGAAGTCCATAAATCTATTCTCCAGACTTATCTTGAACCCTTGGTTTATTTGCAGTTTCCCAAGCTGAGAACTGTTGCACGGGGAGTGCAGAGCCCCTTCAAATCTTGGTTTTCAGACCCTAGCATGGTAGAAATATGTGAAAGACGCAATAGAAGTTTGCCTTTCTCCGAAAGAAAGATGAAAAATGGTTAGGAGTTGAGGAAACCATGTTATGTAAGGAACTACATGTATTTTAAAAGAGTTGGAGATCAGAAAAATAAAAATGGGAGGGAATGAAGAGCGTATCTGAATAGAGAAAGCAAAGCATGTATAGAAGTAATGGTATATAAAGACCAGAAGGTTGCAAGTCGGTGAGGACATTTGTTTTTGTCCCCTGCCAAAGGAACAACYGAAACCCTACCCCAGAGTTTAGAAYCAGAGCTGTAGCACCAACAGGAATATATCCTACCAGATGAGGAGGAGGGTTTTAGGCAAGGAGGGGATGATAATGTCATTGCAATGGTTCAMCTGTGGTTTTCTTTTTAACTTTTACATCCTGGTGTTGTGTTTCTTACAGGCGAGTTCATTATTGGTCGTGTTATTAAGGCTATGAACAACAGTTGGCATCCAGAATGCTTCTGCTGTGATATCTGCCAACAAGTGTTGGCAGATATTGGATTTGTCAAGAACGCTGGCAGGTAGATCTCCACCCTTCCTTCTACTAGTGTTCGTTAGTAACATTAATTGAGGGGTGGGAATCAGAGGCTAAGGTTCCTAAAGCTTTCCAGCCGCCATGAAGTAAGTGAAGTGCTTTTGTGGGCAGGAAGTCTTAAAAGGGCATCTCAAAACTGAAATGTAAACATTAAGAATGAACATTTCACAATAAACATGCATGATGTTGACAGTTGATCATCTGCTTCATCACCTGATTTCTTGCAAAAAGTGTGTGTCTAGCTGATGCTGTTCTGGAGCCAGCAGGGTACACTGTGATATAGAACAAGAGGGAAAACGTTCTCAAAGTGCTGAGAGTGAAGCAGGCAAGTGGAGAGTCACATTTTTCTGCTACAGTTCTAGTAACTGATGTTTTCAAGTCACAGGCATTGCGGTAATTAGATACTTAAATAAACCCTTCAGTAGTTTGTATGCATAGTTATCTACTACAGCCTCGGAATTCAGGTTGYGTTTCTTCCGAGCCACGTGCACTATCGCAGTCAGTGCCTTTAAATTGTTTTTGTTTAAAGCTTTCTTACACACTTAAAAATAAAATGACTTTATGCTAGTGAGGGGAAGGCCATCCCTTCTTCAGATGCAGGAGTATTGTCTTTTTAGCAGTTCTTAGATTGTTCAACTTGGGTTTCCAATTTTAGTCAGGTTTAGCATCTCCTTTATTAATAATTGCCTAAAGCTCAGTGACATCCTTCCCATGGTAGGATATTTTTACCAACGGTGATCACAAGMATAGTTTTCAAGTGGATTATAAGGCCACTGACTTTGTATGTTTAATGCTATGTATGCAGATATTTACAGAAGTAGGACCTACGTGGTCATCCAACTTCCAATCTACATTTTTGAGATTTTCAGAGTGAAACATTCAGTAATGGGAATCTGTTGCAAACTTTGCCCTCCATGTTTCAGCACAGCCTAAACTCACGTGAGCTGAAGCAWTGTTTCCTCTGTGATTATAGAAAAAAAATGATAGCTTTCCCCCTTTTGAGTTTGGCTTGCCTAGCAGGCACATTGCTTTTAAGATATTTTTTTTCCTGCAAAGCAAGCCTGATTGAAATGGGGTTCTCGTTGAGGTTTGGGTTGTATTTTGCACTGCAACGCCTGGCAGCAGGATTTATTTTTTGTTTTTATGGTATTTCAGACATCTCTGCCGTCCTTGCCATAACCGGGAGAAAGCYAGAGGCCTCGGGAAGTACATTTGCCAGAAGTGCCACGCCATTATTGACGAACAGCCTCTCATATTCAAGAACGATCCATATCACCCCGATCATTTCAACTGTGCAAACTGCGGGTAACTGAAATCCGCGAAGGAAAAYGGGAAAATGCTGCTTTCCTTTACGTTATCCACCTACATTGTAGAGCGCTCTCCCGTGGGATTTGCCTGCCTCGCAGCCACACGAGCCAGGGCTGTGTCTGGTTGTCGCCTCCGGGATGGTGGAGCTGCCCTCTCGGCTCTCCCAGCTTGTGCCTTGAGGTGCCAGGGGCTGCAGCGTGGCCCGCAGGCGGCCCCGCGGGGAGCCACGGGAGATTCTGCGCTGCACGAAAAGGGGGTCTGAGAAAGTGTGAGCTCTGGGCAAAGCAATGGTTTCTGCAGCAGCAAAATCATAGCTTATTTTCCYGCTATGAAAGGAAAAAAAAAAGAAAATAAGTGATCTTCTTTGTTTGAGTTTCTGCTTTGTCTATGTTACTTCTTTTCAGTGAAGTGGTATGTGAACTTTGTTGTTTCCTATTGAAGCCAACCTTTCTGTTGGAAACTTCCTCCCATCTCATTTTATTAGTGTTTGCAAATGCAAATTATGCAGCTGTATGTTTCTGCAAGCTGCGCTGATGCACATGTGAAGATGCAGTACAGGCCATAACACAGATGTGTTAGTTGCCTGTTTCTGGTGCAAAGGAAGCTTTTYGTTTCAGTGCCGCAGCAAAGGCTGCTTTGAGAAACATCCCGTAGTTGGTGCCAAGGGCAGCCCGTCGAGAGCGTTGGTGATTGCAGTCACTTCTAAAGTTTATCCAGTTGCAGTATTGTAATCATGTCAATTATTAAAAAGCAGAGCATGTGCGATTCTGTACCTGCAAAAGAACAAGCATAACTGTCCCGTGTGGCTGCTTGTTCTTCTTTCCCTGAAACTTGATGCCACAGGGAAAATGTGCCTAAATGTAGAAGAGTCCATTTTACTTTCAATTATATTTATGTAAATCTAAAATAAACTGGTGATGATAAGGCTGGAGTACAAGCCAGACGTTTCTGCAGCTTTCAAACACAGTTGCGTCACATAACCAGAATACAGAATGACAGGATCTCACTATATTTGCCAGAGACTCAGCACACCTTGCTTAGCAGGCTTTTCTGAGTATACTGTGGTATCCATCTTGTTAATGAAAGTTACTGAATTTGATGCTGCTATTTAAATCAATTATTGCAGTATAAATACAGCTTCTGAAGTAAATGCTTAAAAATTGAATCTTCTTCCAGCAACACTGGTGAGTTGCAATTGTTTGGTTCCCTTATTCATCCTCTCTATTCAMTGACTTTTGCACAGGAAGGAGCTGACTGCTGATGCTCGTGAGTTGAAGGGAGAACTGTACTGTTTGCCCTGCCACGACAAAATGGGTGTCCCCATCTGTGGAGCGTGTAGAAGGCCGATCGAGGGACGTGTGGTGAATGCCATGGGCAAGCAATGGCATGTGGAGGTAGATGTCACATTGTTTTTATTGTCCTTCACGAATGTAACGYGCTCATCTGGAATTTTGCTGAGCAGTTTCAAAGAAAAGATGAGAAAATTCTGCAGAAATAGTTAATAAATGCATTCCTCYAATCCTGTCTTTACCCTTTTTGTGTCCAGTCTTCCTCTGTTAAGCAAGTCTCATTTCCTACCCCACATAAAGCTTCCACTGTGAAGCTAAAATCAGTAATCAAAGCAACCAACATGGGATCATTGTACAGGGAGATGCTGGTGTGCAAAGCGGTTTCCAGAAAGACAGTAACGTTCTGTGGGAGCCTCCTAATTAGCAGCCGTCAAGGTACTGTTGTACTTTGCATGGTCACCTGCCACACAAATATGTTTCAGTTCTTCATTGTGAGAGCTGCATGGCCACGTATGAGATTACATTTCAAGGCCTTGTGCGAGAGTAGTTCCACACATTCCATTTAAGTTAGGAAGATTCACAGACATTTTCCTTTGGTTGCTTTGAAAATGTTCTCTAGGAAATGCTTTCATCATGGAACTGTGATGATGTAAATTATTTAAAGTCTCTTCATATCAGAATCCCTTCTTTTTTAACTTTTAGATTAAAAAAGTGAAGACAGTAAAAGGAGCATTATATTGGTGCTGTAGGTATAGAAACAAAACAGTATTGTTTCTTCTTTCCAAGATGGTGCAATTCAATCAATAGTTTTTAATGATGTTCATTATTGATTTGATTGGTTCAATGTCCAGAGAAAAAAACATTACTTCCAACTAATACAAAAAAAAATTTGTACAATTTTCTTTACAGCATTTTGTTTGTGCAAAATGTGAAAAGCCATTCCTGGGTCATCGTCACTATGAGAGGAAAGGCTTGGCCTATTGTGAAACCCACTACAATCAGGTAAGGTTGCATATTTAAAAAATGTATTACTGGTAAACTTGTGATTCTGTTTTATTAATTCGAGATGATAAGTCATGAAAATCTCCTGTTTTCCTATATTCATCTGTGGGTGTACTGAAAATCAGCAGATGCTCTATTATAGTTAATTTATGAAGGCTTCTCTCTGCACAGGTCTGTCTGGCATGTAAAAAAACCCCAGTCTGCCAGAGGCTGGCCAGGATAATGAGCATCTATCTGGTTGCTCTCTAAGGTGCTAAGCTTACGTGGAGCTATTACGAGTCTTTTGTTTCTTCAAGATCCAAGTAGCTAATCAGACCCAGTCTTCCCCAGTAATCTAAAGCAGATTTGTCACTCCGTAGCTGTGCTATAACCCTAGGCCTTAGTGAGCAGCTGCTTTTCCTTACAGCTGTTACTCTAGGCTGCCTTTATGCTAAGATCTGCAGGGCCGGGCACTCGTGTGTTCCCCGAGGACTGCAGGCGCTGAATTCATTTGTCAGAGGACACCACCTAGTGACTATTTGCATTTACATAGGAGTCAGAGGCAGTGCTGCCATCTCATTCTAGACTCCCTTAACTGCGTAATGCAGTGGCACTATAATATATATATATTTTTTTTTATTAGTAGTACATTATTATTCAGAAGCCACCTGCAAGCTGTCAGGCACACTGCCTTGCTGGCAAATGCAAGATTAGGGATTACGTTTGGGAGTTGTATGGCATCTATTAATTACAGATGGATTTTTGATTTGTCGGTGACAAAGGGCAGATGACTGAAATGTTGCCAGCGTACTTGTAGATAATAAATGCCATAATGGCATTAATAATAGTGATGTTGCAGTCATGGTGGAGCAAGACCTTGCACCAGACAAGAATTGTATGTAGAACAGATGTCTTTTAGTAGGTCAGCTGTTACAGGTAGAAAAAGTACATGAAATTAGGAAAATACAGGCTCTTGGTGGACTGTAACACTGTGGCCAAATGTTAAGTGTCAAGGAAGAATAAATCGGGCMTAAATTTTCCTTTATTCAGAAGAATAAAAATGATCATTTCCCTGCTCTTTTCACCAGAAACAGCAATATATTTCKCTAGTCATGTGGGTAAATCCAAATGCTAAATTGGCTGGGTACTGATAATTTATTTATGACTCCAACTGATGTATTTCAAATGTTAAGGAGTAGAGGAATGTTAAGACAAAATCTCATTTAGAGAGGGTCATAAAGAAATATTTCCATCTTTAATGTTATGAAGATTGGTTTGCAATAAGATGTTGTAAGAGATTATTTGAAAACCAAACGAGTCTTACCAACATTCTCTTTATTTTACTGAATTAAACAGGAAAGCTATTGTTCTCATTAGCTGAAATACAGTAATTCTGTTAGAGAAACTACTGTGAATGAAACCATCTAATTAAAAATCCCTAACTTCTTCCTCCTCAGCTGTTTGGTGACGTGTGTTTCCACTGCAATCGTGTGATCGAAGGGGACGGTAAGCGCTTGTCTGCTTCCTTAATGCTTATTTTAATGGATGGTTCTCTTTAAAAGTGGAAAAGTCCTTATTTAATAGCCGATTGTTATCGTTGAAATATCAGCCTTCCTTATCAGAACTCAGATCAGATCTGATTACACAGGGACTGAATGGTGAGAAAACCTTAGAGTGTCCCATGATGCTGGGAGGAGAACCCTGGTCACCTGGAGACCCCCTAATGAACAGCAAGTGTCCAGGGTGGTAGGAGATGCACAGACATTCATCTCGCTGACTTTAATCTGGAACCGATATAATATAATATTCAGAGTGAGCATCTCAAACAGATTTAGGTATCACGATCCAAGCTGGAAAATAGAAAAGGATTTAGGTATCGGAAGATGTGGGTGGCAACCTACAGGATTTTTGTGTTTCCATGATTTCTAGTCTCCCTGAGTTCAGTTTGGTTCCTGGAGATCTTTGCCTATCTGCCATAGACACTGTGTTTTGAAAATCTGGACTGCTCAAACTATCACAAACCAGTTATACTTGGAAAGAAAAGGCAGCAGCTCATTAGCTGGAAGCAAGTGTTTTAAGTTTTTCAAKTTTTTTGTTTGTTTTGTTTGTTTTTGGATAGCTACTGATAAAATGGTCCAGTGATCAAAAAAAAAAGGGTCCAAGAGCAGATAATTTTACCTGAAATAATGAAAAGTGTTWATGTAACTAGTTACACCTACCTGAAGTAAATACCATATGCCATTGTTAGCCTCACCTAAGCCAAAGCCATTAGCAAGTGGGAGGAARCCTCTGGTGTGTAAAAGGAGACATAATCTAATGTGTAGTCATCTAAGTATAGGGTGGGAGCTGCATTGTCTGGACTRGACTGTACCTGCAGAACTAGAACACTCTTTGGGGGAAACACTGTCCTGCTTTTCATTAAAATCCAACTAAAATGAGCAGAACTGGAAACTGAGGTAAATGAATAAATTCAGCCTTGCTTGATAAGCTGGTACCTTTGTCCCTAATGTTACACCATATAATTTGACTCCGCTATTGTACTTTCAAGTCAACAACCTAAACAGAATGTAGTCATTTCTTCTTTTTTTTTTCAGTGTAATCTTTGATTATTTCACATTTCTTAACATCCTTTACATTTCTTAAAATCCTGCTGTCTTAAATGGTGAATGTCCTATATTGCTCTTTGCCTCTCTCTGTGGTAGAACAAACATGTGCAGCAGCAGGTTTTCAGGAGGATGTCTATGATTATTACAGAGAGTTCCAGGGAGGAAAGACTTCCATCTAACTGGCATTATTTTGGCAGGCAGTGAAATAACTGCTTTAATTGGCCACTTAGACAAACCATGCTTCTCTGGAAGTGCTTGCTCCATAGTACAGCAGTGCTAAAAGTGGAAAGAACTCTGCATGACAAGGCTCTGGTTTTGCTTGCTGTGGACAACATGTTGCATTTTAAGAGAAAAGCATACTCCTGCATCCTCTCGTTTAGATTAAGGAGAAACATGCAAATTTTGGCAAGGAAAAGTTGGAAGGTATATTGGAGGAGAGAGAGGACAAACGAGATTGTCGAAGTTTGTCATGATCATATTATGATGCAATTCCTCCCATTACATCCTTTTTTTTTTTTTTTTTAACATGCGTGGTGCTGGTTTACCAGCACTGTCCTGACTGCTGCTCTGCTTCTTCCACATCATATTTTTCAGCTGGGCAGGCACAACTCTTTATGCCATGGCAGTCAGAAAAGGATCGAAGCAGAAAGGAAACATGAAGACCTTTCTGCTGGATTGGTTTTCAGCTGGAGCCTCCTGCTCAAGTTTACCACGTAGCCTCACAAAGCAGTTACTTAAGGTCATTCATGATATGAAGTGGAAGCAAGTAGCAGGAGTCAGAAATATCTTAAACTGGCACTGCTGGCCAACACTCGTGCGGGTACCCTCAGAGGCAGCTTTATCACTTGCACAGAGGGCCCCTACAAGTACTTCCACATGGGCCTTCCGACTGTTGTCTTGTTCCTAAGTATTTGTAAGAGAATCAGGTGATAGTTCGTCATGTCTCATGAACACATGAGCTTAATTTTGAATACTTCTGTTTTCTGAAATGGTAATGGTTTCTTTTTTTCCCCCTTCTCCTAGTTGTGTCTGCTCTGAATAAGGCCTGGTGTGTGAACTGTTTCGCTTGTTCAACTTGCAACACTAAGTTAACACTCAAGTAAGTTTATCAGATACGTGTGATGCCTGCAAAACTTGTCAGTGGTCATCTTTAAAGTGTAGATGTTGCCTTAGTTTAACTAGTTTGGTTTTCACACCATAAAAAAATTGAGAAAAAACATGCATGTTTCTTTCTCTAGCTCCGTTTACTAATACACATCTCTCAGCAGTCTGCCAAGTTCTTCCTTCAGTTAATCTTATTCTTTTCTCTTTCGTCCTTTATTTTTCCTTTGTATAACTCTAAAGGGATAAGTTTGTTGAAATTGATCTAAAACCTGTCTGCAAACACTGTTACGAGAAAATGCCAGACGAATTTAAGCGACGACTTGCCAGACGCGAACGTGAAGCAAAGGAGAAAGATAAGCAGAAAAAGAAAAAGCCAATCTGTTTGTAAACTTTCCTTTCCTTCCCACCACCACCTCTGCTCTTTTCTTCTTTGGTCAGTGCTAAGGATGTTCTTACTCTTAAGGGTTTTTTTTTTGCATGTGTTTATGGCAATCAAAACTAAAATATGTGTTTCTACAGAATCTGAAATCTTAATTTGTTATTTCAGTTATCTCATGTTTAGCCTGTGGTACTCTAAAATTCAGTGTGAATGTCTTAAATGACACAGCTCATAAGTGAGAACATTTGAGTTCAAAGAAAAAAAAAAGTATCTCCCACCACAGAGTAATTTAATTACTTTCCACAACTTATAACCTTGTGAAATTAACTTCTTACATATGTATAAATTACAGTTGTAATTTTTTTGCCTGCGCATGTTAATTTGACTATTTTCAGAATCTCTGACACTTAAGACTTTGCCTGATTGGTTTTTGCTTTGTCATTTTAGGAATAAATTTGTGGAGTTTGATATGAAGCCTGTCTGCAAGAAATGCTATGAGAAATTTCCTCTAGAACTGAAGAAAAGACTCAAGAAACTAGCTGAAACTGTAGGAAGAAAGTRAAGACTGCTCTTCCCTTCTTTTATAAAATTACTATATATGTTACTTGAGGGATTTTTWTTCTGCTTTGAAACTGCGCTCAGACAAGTGATGATGCATGCCTTTTAATTATCACATGCAGGTATCTTCAAATCCCTTCAGATTTGTTGACATAAATCATACTAATAGAATAAATTATGTATCGACTCACCTGAAAGTATTTTCACCCTCATAATGCAGCTGAATAGATGCACTGCACACAAGAGTTTTTACAGAGTTCTACACAGAGGTAAAATTTGCTTGTAAATACTGCAAAAATACACTTTGCAAATGCAYCCAACTTCATGTCCACGTAGTGTCATTTATATAACTAGAAGTGTAAATGTGCAAACTTGAGCATGGACGTAGGAYTCTGAGTGACTTGGACAAGAAATTAAGTTGCCTTCTTTCATGGAGAAATCCTCTGATAGCTTCTAGTCCAAACAGTCCCACTAAYGAGCCTTCAAACAGCTTGAAAAATGACAGGTTTCTAAACATAGTCACTGCAGAAATTATCTCCCTTTAGTAGATTATGCTTATACGATGAATCATTGTACATCAGGCTTAGCATGAAATATCTATATTAAATATGTATTCCTACCGCAAGAAATGAGCATTCAGAACTACTTGAATTTTGCTATATTCCATATAGAATAACTTCTTAACTTTTATATATACTTTTGCATTTTATTTACTTTTTGTGCCTTATTCTGCTGGACCATAGATAATAATGTTCCATTATATATATATATACAGTTTTATTTTTATTTCATATTTTTATGCAGAAATTATATACCTGGTATCTTCAAAAGATAACATGCTTTGCCTTAATTACGTAGGATTCAAGAAATACCATGTTTCAGATGTGAACACCTGAGGCTAAAATCTAGCTTTTAGGCTTTGTTAMTTTTTAGAAGAATATTGAAAATGCATATTTCAATTAAGTGGCAATATTACTTTTACACTAGTGAGTGTAAATACGTTTGGTTTGATCCTGATGGGATCTGTTTCTTTAGCCATCATCAAGGACTAAGATCACAGATTAGCAGACTTCCTTATAACATTAACTGTTTTATACTATTGACTTCTGTCCTTGCAAATCTTCCTKATATAAAAACAAAACAAACAATTGCTTAAGAATTGTAGTGATATTRCATTGTCAAGTATGCAAACATTTTTTTTCTTATTATTAGTGACTTGAATTGATTTTATGTAGTTACATCATGGCAGTTAAAATTTCCTTTCCTGTTTATGAAAAGAATAGTTGGTTTAAAACACCTGCTTTGTGGTGTCATCAATAAAGGCTCTGTTATTGTAACTTGTTATTGTCTCTCTGAAATGAGTGCTTGAGATGTGTGGGAAAGCAACTAGTCTCCCTTTGCTCCRTATGCTTTAGGTGTGACTGTATATTTACATACATTTATAGATGTGCTATTCCCAGGGTATCTCACTTTTATTCAGATTTTACGTTTATGAAAGAAACTGTGGTTTGTTTCGAAAAGATTATTTTGTCTGTTTGCTGAACAGACACACTTGTTTTCTCAGATAMAACAACTTATCCAGGTTTAAAGTATAAACTTTCCTGTCATATTTTTCTCTCTCCTGTTTTCACTGTAATGTAATTTCAGTTTTCTAGCTTAACACTAGATAGAGCACTTCTGAGTAGTTTTTTCCTGTAGAGTTAGTGAATGCAATGCAGTTCAGTACTTACTATGTTCAAGATTAGAGAAAGCAGCAAGTTCCCAAAAATGTTTGAACAGCCAGCATAGTAACAGTGTTGGATTGTTGGACTATGTTGTGGATTTGATAGATCATATCAGCAATGCTTCACTTAAATAGTAATTTTTCTATAATAATAGGGTTTTTTAAAAAAAAGTTATGCTGAGTTTTTCAGTACTTTTACCTTCTTCCTTCAACCTATGTCTTTTTGAGCAGCCTTTCTGCTCAAAAAGAGTTTGAAAGCCATCYCTAGCCCTGAGGCCATGAACTCGCTTGCATTCACATGCGCATCGTTGTGTCTCTCCAGGACATGCTGCTCCTGTTAGCACCATGTAGCCTACGTGTTGCACGTAGGTTCTCCCACAGACTCAGACCTCATGATGCAGCATTAAGGGTGTCTGGGAGTACTTGAGGGTTCAAAGGCTGCTGATAATCATCATGAAAAAGCTAACTCAAAGCAGGGCTAACTTCAAAGCGGGGTCAATGCTCAAGTCGCTCTTGTCAAGTTTTGAGCATCTCCAAGAAAGCAGATTGCAGAAGTCTCTGTGGGCAATAGGTGCCATTGCTTAAACAYACTCATGGTCAAGTATTTTTATGATTAGTGTTCGAGTCCTGTCTCGAATGGAGGGCTCTTCAGCYCCACGCTGCTCTTTGGGAATGCTCTTCTGAGTGACCTGTCACTGAAGTCATACCTCTGCACAGTGCCGCAAAGATGATTAATTAAAAGCAATGCCAGGGAGCGAGCTAGCAATTAAGCAGCCTGCACAATGACAGGTCTGCTGTTGAAGCTCACTTCCTGGCCTGTCAGTGTTACAAATACTTCACATAGCTGGGAATTCTTTCCCGAAAAGTGCTGAGTTTATTATTGTTTTCGTACCCACAATCCGTACTCTCGAAGAAGGTCGCACGCTGGGATTTGGGAGTGAACACCTCAAAAGATGTTCACCATTTCTACTGTGTAGGATGGATCATGCATAGGCTTCCTGTTGAAGCCCACGCTGAGAATCACAGCAGATTAAAAAGCCAAATGGATGTAGCTGTAGGGGGGAAGGAGCTGAGCCGGCCTCCAGCAGTGGCAGACCTGTGCTTTGCTCCAGCTCGGCGGCGCCTTGGGCGGTGGCAGAGCCGAGTTGTGGCTGCAGGGCCAGGAGCGGAGCCTGGTGCCCTGGTACCGCGGCCACGCCGGGGACAACGCGGGCTGCCACCTCCCGGGGGGACAGCAAAGATGGCACCAGCGCCACGTGTTGGCRCCTCTCTGTGTGAAGGCGGTCGCACACATGGAGCAAATTAAATATCTGTAGCTATATAAAAGCTAATAATGAAAAAAAGGGGGGGAGGGAGTAACTCAGGGTGTTATGTTGATGCTGCTGCTCTCCACAGCTGAAGGCCCTGGAGAAAAAGGGTTCTCGCTGTAGCKGGGGGAGCATTTGGAAGCCTTGTCTCCCCGTGCGCGGGATCTCGGCAGTAGAGCTCACACGTGTGGGTTAAACTCGTAGCTGCGCATGAGTCACCAGACAGTTTTAGGTGAATAAAAAGTCTGTTTCCCACCCACGTTGCCATCCCTCGCGAAAGCGTAAGGGCCGTGGGGGCCCTCACGCCCCTCGCGTCACAGCAGCGACGAGGCAGACGCGGTAAACCCGCGAGCAGGCCGCGAACAGGCCGCGAACCGCCCTCCCCGGGCCGCCTCCGCGCAACTGCGCCACGCGCGGCGCGCCGGGCCCCAACGGCCGCCGGCGGCGCTGCGCATGCGCGGCGCCTCCCCCCGCTCCCGCGCGCCGCCGCTTGCGCAGAGGCCCGCGGAGGCGGCGGGTGGGGAGAGGCTGTCGCGGCCGCTGCGCCCCTTCCTCCTCCTCCTCGTTCCTCTCCCTCTCGCCTTCCCTCCCTCCCTCCGTCTCCGGGCGGCGCGGCGCCATCATGAGGCGCAGCAGGGCCGACGTGGAGCGGTACGTGGCGTCGCTGCAGGCCGCGGCGTCCTCGCCGCGAGAGGTGAGTGCGCGGGAAGCGGGGCAGGCCGCTCGGCCCGGCCTGGCCTAGCCCGGCCTGGCTCGGCTCGGCCCGTCCCGGCCGCCCTCGGGGTCTGCTCCAAGCCCAGGGGGGTCGGGGAGCCGTTGGGAGGAGCAGGAGGAGGAGGGTCCCTCGCTGCGGGGCTCTCCCCAAGCCCCGGCWGCTCTGCCGGCGCTGGGCGCCGCTCCCCAGCGCGGTGCGGAAAGCTCCTCCGCGAGCCCGGGAGCCTCCCGAATTCCTCRTTTCCCCAGGAGCGCAGGGCCTGCCTGGGGAGCGGGTAGGAATAAATGGGGAACACATGTGCCTAGACTTTCGGTTTCCTTTCATGTGTTTCGCGACTAGTCTTTCTCTCTTTGTATGACTGTTTCTTTGAAATAGTAGTGCTTAGAAAACAACTGAAAAATTGTATTCCTGTCTAGCACTTGGAAAGAAGGTTGAAGAGCTCTGTGTTATTGGTTACTTTTCTGTCAAATCTAGAAAATAGTGTACGGGTCAGAATGGTAAGCAGATTGATGCAGTTCATGAAAACTATTTAATCCTGTAAGGTTTAGAAGAGCAAACAGTTTTGCTCTTCTAAAATGGTTTATTACAGAACAAAAAATATTTAGTGGTGTCCTGTATGTCATGAATGAAGCCATACTCACCACTGGGCACAAATCCAGATACAAGAAGTTTCATTTAAGCTTARGAAAAAACTCTTTGTATGGTGAAGATTGTCAAATACTGGGAGAAGTTGCCAAAAGTTGTGGAGTCTCCATGCTTGGGTACATTCAAAACCTGACTGGAAAAGGCCCAGAGATGCTCTTCAATATTTCTGTTGCACTTTCTAAAATGCTTTTATCTCTGTTGTGGTAAAGTTTTACTATTTTTGTTTAATGACAAGTGCTTTTGAACTGATACTGGGAGATCAAGTGAAGTTCTTTAAATTTCTATCATGTTTCTAAAGTAGTGAAAACTTTATCATGAGGTCCCTGCTTGTGATGAAGACAGCAGTTTGCTAGCCATGAAGAACTAGATACTAATAGATCCTTGCATAAGCCGTTGCCATAGTCTATTTTTAATTCCYGAAAGTAGGAAGTTGATCTATTACACAGTCTCTTTAAATGTTTCAAAGCATCAAATTAATCGTTTTCTGATTTGGATTTTTAAATACAAGTGTGATAGGAGTCCTGCTGCTGTTKTGAGAATAATTTGTATGCATTTAGTGAGATAGGTACTGAGCCTTCTGATTTTTGTGGCTATGGAAGCTTGCCAGGAGCTGAAGGTGAGGTCTAGCTTGTGTAAAATGTTACATTAGTTTTGGTTTTAATTTCCATGCTTTTGCATCATCATTTCCTTGAATCTCTGCTGCGCAACCTTCTGTCACCTTCTCTTTTTGCCTGGTGTGTACACCTACATACATATGTATCGTCCCCTTCCATCCTCCTTTTTCAATTCCTTTTCTCCTTTCCCTTCTCTTTTCTTTATGTATCCAAATATACCTTTAAAGACTTTGCTATCTATGCGTCTACTGAAGYTACCTTTGACTCATAGCATCTCTAGTGAGCATCTGCAGGAATGCATTCCTTACCCTTTGGAGCTGTCATGAAGGCCATGAGTGACTTGGTTGAGGAAACCCAGTTTCTGTCCACAGTTAAACAGAAGTTTCTGGTGACAGTATATTAAAGCAGGACTGAAGGACAAGTTTTCGTTCTTGTTGAGTATCTTTTTTCTTCACAGGCAGTAAGATACGTTGTGGCAAAAAAAAAAAAAAAAAAAAAAAACTGATTGAATGTAGCTTATCCCATTCTTCTTCCACTTTGTGTCACAAGTTTTTATGAACTGTGGCAATAGAAGGGTTTGTTGCTTTCTTTTACTCGCTCATTTTTCCTGTTCACTGGCAAAGGATACTAGGCTATGACTTTTTATTTTAGTTCTGCATCTACCAAAAAAGCCACAAAACTTCATCTGTGAGAAGTGGGCTTGAGCWGATAACTATTTATTAAACTCAGTCATTTATGCGGCTTTGTTCTAAAAAGGGCAGTCTATGTATTTAATTATTTTTCAAGTGCTGTGTATTTAAAACATATTTAAAACATGCTTATCTTTTTTTCTCCACCTTCAGAAATCGATGAAAGGATTCTTTTTTGCAAAGCTGTATTATGAAATAAAAGAATATGAACTCGCTAAAAGGTAACATATATTGATGTGTATTGTTCTGTTTTCTCTCGTGAAGTAGTTACCTGCTTTAGAAAAGAGCTTAATGAGCATGAGATATACCAGATCAAGATCAGTATCGTGGCTTTAAGACAGCAGTAAATGTAGGTATTTGAGTGCCTTGTAAATCTTTGTAAAATAGCACTCTGAAAGAAAAAAAGTTATGTGGCACTAAAACTCTCTTTTTTTTTTCTTCTGTTGTACTAGGTAGTTCCTACAGTTTCTGTAAACTTTTTTTAATAAGCACAAATGAATGAATATTGAGAATGAATAGCAAATGTACATGTAAAAATAATGTAATTTAGTAATTTTGTTCCTTCCTTTAAGATCCAGAAAGAAACCAAGAACAAAATATGTCTGTATTTCCTGAGCAATGGATTAGGTTAACACTGTACCTGTTTGACATGTAATCGTTAATTTTAGTTATAATTGATTAAGGTTACTGATTTTTTTTCTGTAGGTATATATGTACCTACCTAAATGTACAGGAAAGAGATCCTAAAGCACACAGGTTTCTTGGACAGCTTTATGAAGCTGAGGATAACATKGAAAAAGCTGTTGGGTGTTACAAGGTAAGCACTACACTGACCCCTAATGTCCTGATTTATGCCTTTGTAAATGGACTTTTGTTTTTAATCTGTGTGCTGGATATTCTCAAACCTGCAGAAGAAAGCCTACTACTAGAGAAAGCGTGCTATGAAATGTGCAGTGCTTTAGAAGAAGTAGGGGAAAATCTTCACTTAAACTACTTAAATAGATTATATTAAGTTTTTTCTTTGCCTTGCATCCTGTATCTGCTCTTTCAGTAATCTGCTGTTAAAATTTTCCAAGTCATACGTTGCTCTTTATCGTAAAATTTATGACACTTTGTGGAACTCCCCAGCATGAGTTGTGGATGGTAGGAATCTACTTAATAATGAAGACTCTAGACCTAGGGTGTTCTCCTTTATAAATCTAAGTAATTTTGATTAAGCAGACATATAAACATAAAGCTACCAATAAAAATATCTTTGTTCTAGTTTGTGGGAGGGAGAGGATGTGCTGGAAAGTCTTGCTGCCAACACATCTTACTGAAATCCTAAGACACTTTGATTTGAATATTGTTTATTTAAAAGTGTCCGCATAGTGTCAGGCAACAGATTTTCATGCTTCAGCAGCCCACGAATTGCAGCAGCTCGTGGATGATGAAGAGCAGGCTTTTGCCTTATGCTTGTTATGTTCTTCTGAATTCTGGCAGTTGTATTTAATGTGCTCTGAGCTAGTGGTGGYATTTAGAAATGTAGTCTTTTCCTTCATTAYTGTGTTCTGTAAGTATATTCTGATAGGTATAATTCAAATAACTAGGTTTCTGGTTGGCTTTTCTTTTTGAGTACTGGGTTAACTTTAATACCTGCTTTATATTATGATTTTTATTACAAGATCAAGGATGTGTATTTTTTTTTTGTTTGTTATTCTGTATGTGTGTGTGTGGAAAAAATAGCGTTCTGTGGAGCTGAATCCAACACAGAAAGATCTTGTACTGAAGATTGCAGAATTACTGTGTGGTAACGACATTATTGATGGAAGAGCRAAATACTGGGTTGACAGAGCTGCTAAACTCTTCCCTGGGAGTCCTGCTGTTTACAGATTGAAGGTAAATGCCAAATTTTAACCTCTGTTCTGTAACYAAGCAGAAGTTTCAGAAGTGGAATAGAAAGTTTTAGTTTAGTATGTAAACATTTATTTTAGGATTCCTGTATATTAACTTTATTAGATTTTACTTGATGTTTTTGTTTAGCTTTTCAGAAAACTCCAACCATATGTTTTCATACAGTTTTTAAGGCTTTCAGATTAATCCTCTTAAAGATTTAAAAAAAAAAAAAAGGAAAATTGTGTTAGTGATCAAATCTAAAAAGTTAAGACTGAGTAATATTCAGTCTTTTATGCAGTTGATAGGAAGATAGCAGACCTGTGAACTTTTGACTTGCTCACCAATGCACTCTTAAATCCGATTTTATGATTGACTATAAAACTTGGGAAATGCTGTAATTCTCAAATCTTCTGTAAGTACTGCAAGTTACATGATCAGCTTGACACATGCCTTTTAATTTTCATGTAGAGCTTGGCAGTAACTTTGTAAAGGTGTGTGGATGAGTTTGCATTTTGTTTATGTTTTAAACGTGTTAGTCTYGTGGCAGAGTATACTTTGTTTCACAAGCATTAATTACAACTTGTAAGAGAGAACTCTGCTGGGGATTTTTCTGTTATTGTCACCTCTTAAAATATATATTTCATCAAACTTCATCTAAGATTGAAAACTTTCAGACTGATTAGAAAAAGCAATTTTACAAAGGGAAGGAAAAATAAAACTGGAAACGTTACTGAAAAGATTGACATGAGAGWAATATTTACATGTTATTTTACTGTTTTATAGGAGCGGTTATTGGACTGTAAGGGTGAAGATGGATGGAATCAGCTTTTTGACTTGATTCAGGCAGAACTGTACGCAAGACCGGATGATGTCTACATAAACATCAGACTAGTTGAACTTTACCGTTCAAATAATAGATTCAGAGATGCTGTGCTTCATTGTCAGGAAGCAGAGAAGAAAATACCTTTGCAGTCAAGCTTGGAGTGGTGTGCCTGTGTTGTAAAGACACTTGAGGTACTTAAGTAGTTATTATCCTATGATAGTTTTCAATATCCTTTTAGTAGGGTTGTATCTCTTAGTATCACTAAAGTGACAACTATGGTCAAATGATTTAACTCCTCCAAATTTGAGTKTATGGAAATCAGCAGATTTACAAAATGTGTGGGTTTTTTTTTTTTTAACTGGAATTTTATTTGTAGGGTTAAATTTTATAGAGCAAGTGAGTTTCTAACTTGAAACARCTGAGTTAAAATGTAACAGTTCCACGAGCAAGCGAATTGCTCGGACATGGTTTCTTCCCCTGGAGCTTTGTTACTTTGTTACTGAACATGGTTACGGTTTCATCTCGAATACTGGTTTATGTGTCTATGGCTGCTGTCTGTGTTGGAGAGAATATTGTCTTGACTTTTATGAAAGGATAGCTGCTTCATTACCTCTGAACTTTCTCCTTCAGGAATATCTGGAAACTATCCGAGATGCAGAGTCTGATAAAATTAATTGGAGATCCACCAAAAAAGATCTGCTGCTCGCCTATTCCAGCTTAGTCAAAATGACACTTTCTTCTAAAGATGTTCAAGAATGTAAAGAATCACTTGAAAGGTATTTGATTTTTTAAATTTTTTTTTTTGTGGGAGAGCAGATGAAATTGTTTTTGTTTAAAAACTGCATTATTTTGCTGTCACAAAATATTTCGCTGCATCACCCCTTCAGGAAAGGGAGAGGAGACACTMTGCTAGTTACTATGATTGGGTTGAAGCCCATCAAGAACCAGAGTTACCCTTTGACTGAGAAGAAAATTTTATTGGGATGGTCAGTACATARCTATGGAGATGACTCATTTATATCCCAAGTCAATTTGTTTTAATTTGCATATAAATGTTACTTCCTTTTCCTTCAGAAGGGAAAAAGAATGTAGTTCTGCACTCGAGTGATGAACTCGAGTTGAATATAAACCAGTTCATATTGTCCAGACGAAGATTAAAAAAAAAAAAAAAGCTCTCAAAGTTTGTGTACCAGCCTTGACCTGTTTATGCTCTTTCAAGTTAAGAGTTTTGGGTGTTTGTCATGCTTTAGTCTGCAGTATAATGGGAAGCAGGGCAAGCCACTTGCAGTGAGGATGCTCTTCATCAGGAAGAACTGATGCTGCTAAAGGCAGTTGATTATTTGACCCTGTAAAGCAAACTGTTCGTGGCAGGGTAGTACAGATTGTATTTGTCAACCTATCGCCTAAGAGCTATGCTCTTTTCCTTTTTTGTTGTCTTTCTCACTGATTGTTAGATTGTCCTTTGTTAAAAATTTAACTGTCCTCAGTTTGTTAACCGTAGCAGTAATTAAGAATGCATATTTGAATGTATATATGGTAGATGAGGTTCTTAATGCCATAGCTGCTTTTTGTCCTCTGTAGCGTTAACCAAAAAAGCTTCCTGTTTCTTTTTGCTGTCACTGTAGTAGAGCCATTAAAGGTGATCACATATGAAGCGCTGCTAAATGATGGCAGTACCAGTAGCCATAATAGTTTTTTGTCAGATAATCTGAAGAATATTTTTTATAGTTCTTTGGAAAGTATCTTTTGACRGGAGCTTATATACTAGTCTGCAGCTATTCAGACTTCTGCAGTTGTTTTGTACTTTGAAGAACCTTTGCTTTTTGCAGCTTTCTCACAGGAAGAAACAGTGATATCACCTTCTGCATATCTCTAATTCAGTGGTAGCAATTATTTTGCCCATATGGTTTGAGAGACTTGTCTTGAAAGCAGCTATGTAAAGATGTGCTCAGAAGAGTAGGCTTCATCAAGGCAGCTRTATAATATGTTTTACTTCAGTAAACTAAGTTGAGAGCTTGGACAGTTGGCTCTCAAACTCCCTAACTTCTTAATATAATAGTAGTCGGCAACTTGTGTTTTAAGTAGTAGAGACAGTAGACCTTGACTCAGGGATTTGCTTGATTCACAGTTAAATAAATATTACTAAAACATGTGTGACAGCTTTTATTAGGACTTTGTTTAGAATGAGTCTTCTTTATGTTTTAGCTTTGATCATGTGCTTCAGTCAGTGAAACCATATGTGAATGGGACTGATGAGTTGTCTCTCACCTTCCTGGAGATGAAGGGGCACTTCTACGTTCACGCAGGGACTTTGCTACTCAAAATGGCCCAACACAATGAGGCCCAGTGGAGAGTTGTATCTGAACTGGCAGCACTGTGTTACCTGATAGCTTTCCAGGTAAATCATTTTTTTCAGTTTATGCTTCTAGCTGATAAAATTCTTATAGAACAAGTGCTTTGTATGTTGAAACTTTTTTCATTCCTAAGGTGAACCAGTGCTTGTGTCTCTGTAAGGCAAGACACCCTTGTTGCCAAACAAATCTCACTCTTCCAATACTTCTAAAAGATTCAAAAAAATTGGCTTAAGAGTTTGTCTTAAACTGTTGCTCTTATCAGAAGAAATCTGACTCATAAAAGCTAAGAAACTTATTTCTTACATTCCATCCATTCTTCTGTCATACAGMCTCAAACTATAGTGGTTATTTTGCTTATTGCTGTAGGGAGGGAAGGTGACAAATTKAATAGTTTCCATACATTTATTGTGTAGACAGTAAGCAGAACTTAAAAAAATGAGGCTTACTTCATTGCCTTATGCAATAGAAATAATTGCCTTCATGCCTAGGATGCATTCAGTGGCTTTAGTTTTTCTTGTGCAAACTTAATTTTACTTGCAATAATTGTAACTGCTCAGCTTTTGTTTTTCCAGGGATACATGACATACTTTCACAATATATTGGTGTATTTTTCTCTGAAGCCTTTTTATATTAGGAGGAAACTTGTTCATTTTAAGACTTAATTGGAATGATTTGCTTTGACTGTGACAAAGCTACAGCATTTTTTTTTTCTGAAGTAATGTTGCTCTCCCTTGATTTCACCAGGTTCCTAAACCAAAATCAAAACTAATAAAAGGGGATCAAAATGGACAAGATATGCTGGAAATGTTGGCCTGTGATCGAAAAAGCCATTCTGGTAAAAATAAATAAACTGAAAATAATTCTTAACTGTTAATAAAGYTAAATGTACTTCAGGTAGCTTGCTGAAGAAATTCACTATCTTGAAATGTATTGTCAATACTTAAGTAAAATTTTCTACGTTATGACTATATCTATACTGGAAAACAGTAGTGTGCTCCTGACATCTGATAGYTTTTCTCCTTTTCAGTGTGCTAGTAGGTTGTGTTCTTTTTTTTCTGAGTACCCTTTGTCTATCTTCATAAACTGGAAGTAGTTTCTGCCTGCTGACACTGTTTTGTCAGTATTTCTAGTCCTGAGAGGAAATGAACCTTGTTACTATTTGTCTGCCTCTCTAGTTCCTTAATCTTTGTTCGTTAATCCTGTATTTTAGTTGCCAAGTGTAGAAAGCTTCTCTTATATACTCACTTCTGTGGGGCCTGCATAAAATAATGCCCTGCTCTCAAGGCTGAAGTCTTTCAGACAAACATCTAGTAAGATTTCTACTTGTATTACAGCTGCTTTTATCTGAAGATAGTTGCAATGCCCTAGAGTAATTAAAAAAGAAAAACTGTATTTTCCAGAAGAAMTGGATTTATAAATGCCTTGGGATTAGTGTCACCAAATACTTGGAAAGGCTACCTGCTGATATACGGAACTAATTACAGGCACAATGTAATTTACCAGTTGGGTTTCACAAGAGGAAGTTGTGATTCCCCTCTTTAGTAGCAAGAGCAGGCCAGTGCATCAGTCTCTTTAAGTTCACTCCATTGCTAATGTGAAATTATTTTCTTGTTTCCTAGGTCACATGCTGCTGAACTTAAGTCATGGCAAGCAAGACTTTTTTAAAGAGGTTGTGGAATCTTTTGCAAACAAAAGTGGTCAATCTACACTGTTTGATGCCCTCTTTGAGGGTGGAGTCTCTAAGGAGAGGTCTTTTCTTGGCACAGATGATATCGGAAATGTCAGCACACAAGCACCAGAGCAAGTGGAACTCGCTAGATGTGATATTGGTAAGAAGTGTTGCTTTTTGAAAATTGATGTAATAAAGCACTCTACTAAAAGTTCTTCTAGAAATGCTTCCTACTCCARTAGTAGATGATTACTTGTCCAAAGTTGTTCTAAACTTTCAAGGCAAGATTTGAAACATACTGAAGCCCTTTACTTGGCAGTATTTTCTAAATTTTTTTAGAGAATTAATTAGCTTCACATTTTTACTAAAAATATTCACTTATTARTTTCTGTTCATTGGGGATGAAAGGGAAAGCAAATCTGAGTGATCTCTTCAGAAGCCAAGGGGTTGATGGCTGGGATGCTTAGCTGAGCACTATTTGATGTTTGGCAAACTTTGAGTTCTTAGTCTTCTAGAAACGAAAGTGGGGTTCTCAATCCTCGCTAATCAATGAAACACCTTTGGCTGCCTAAACTGAGAGCAAAGTGTTTGCCTGCCTTGCTCTAGTGCAGACTGTTTGTTAGTTCATGCAAACTAGTCAAAATTCTCTACCTTACTAGAACTCCATTTTCAAGTGTCTTTGCTCAGCGATACCATCTGACAGTACAACTTGCTATTTAGATTAGAACAGGGATTGATGTAAATTCTTAGTTGTTTCTGTTTTTAATCTCTTGAAACAAAATAGCCCGTAATCCTTAGACTGTTTGACAAGTCACCTTGCTTCCACCCCTCATCAAAAATGTACTAAAGCCCAAAGGACCCTGTCCAGGTTGTATCCTGCTGTTGTTGTTATGCTAGAAGAGGTGGTGGTTGTGGTGGCTAACTGCAGTCTGTATTGTGAAGAGGGACTCTACACAGTGTGACTGGGTGAAATGTAAAAAAATTCCTTTGCTCTTACAGAGAGACAATATTATTATGCTTTCTTTGCTAGGGTTGGTGGTTTTTTATTTTGTTTTGTTTTTTAGTAAACCTTTTTAGTAAACCTTAGTAACCCTTTCCCTTTTCCCATGCTAGCTTCTAGTCTGTTCTGATATCCTTTCAATTCCTGCTGCTTGCTTTTTTTTGTTTGTTTGTATACCAGTAAGATGTATTTTGAAAGCACATATGTCTTTGCATGTAATCTTGAGTCACGTATGTATGAAGTAACTCTGTGAAGAGTAATAAACTATTAAAATTCTTATATCTCTTATACACATAGTTGAAGGTGAGGTCTCGTTTGTCTTTTTTTTGTATAAAAAGATCTAGGTACTGATAGTCTTCCTCTAAGCACTCAGTTTTCAGAAAGACATAGTCTTGAATTTGTTTTAAACTAGTTAACAGGCCCAAAAGCTGGAACAGAGGAGTAGACATGGCAGCAGTAAGGCTTACTGTCCATTCTGAAAAGAGAAACTAAAATGTTTAGCAAATATGAATAATGTTTATACTAATATAGCCTAGGCAATCTGTATCATTTTGTATGTAATATGTGCAAGTCTCTATTTTCTTTACATCCAGCTAAAGGTAAGTCCAATGGTATTTTTGTGTGTATATGTTTTAACAGAACAACAGAAAAAGATAGGAACTTTGAAGTATAACTTGGATATTCACATTACTTTATCTTTAAGATATAGATCTTAGGAGCATTACTAACTTAGCAAATGGAAGTGTTCCTGCACGTAACATTACGTCAAAAGGTTACAATTTCAAATCCCTGTAAACTTAACAGCTTTTTTTTTAGAGACTGGCCATTTTTTGCAGGGACTGAAAAGCTCTTAAATGCAGTCCTATGAAGTGGATGCTACAATGCTACCACTGCAAAGTACATTTGCCTATTACCAAATAACTTACCAAATAGTGCCAACAGGCGCAAAACAAATCTGAAGAAATTTATTTATTTGTTTTTAAGACTTCCACCTTGTAGTTAGATGAAGACAAAAAGTTAGGGAGAGAGCACTGAGTTGTTCCCATGGTGAGTTGGGTGATCAAAACTCTATCACTTCTACGTAAGGAAACCCATCTTTGAGATCCATGTCCATCTGACTTGGATGCCTGTGTTCACTTCCTGTGACTTTTGTTTTTCCCTAGGTGCAGTTCGACTGCATGGTGGTAGCCTCCAGCACCTGGTTTGGCTTGGATTGCAGTGGAAATCACTGTCAGTTTTGCCTGCAATACGCAAATGGTTAAAGCAGCTCTTTCCCTTGCCCCAAGAAACATCAAGACTTGAGACAAATGCTCCAGAATCAATTTGCCTGTTGGACCTTGAAGTAAGGAAACTTTCCAAGTCCTGAAATTTGCTTRCTAGGCAGTTCAAGTTTTTTTCCCTTGTTTAATACCATAAATTTCCTTATACAAAAACAGGTATTTCTACTTGGAGTGATATTCACTAGCCACTTGCAACTGCAAGAGAAGTTTAACGCTCACTACGGCCCRCATCAGCCTCAGTTCTTACCACTGCCAGTGTGCAAACAGCTCTATACGGAGAGGCAAAGATCCTGGTGGGAAGCAGTTCGTACTCTTATTCACAAAAAAACAATGTAAGGCTCCTTTTTTAGTTTGGAAATAATTAAGCCTTTATATAGCTTATGTTATAGCAGCCTGAATTAGTTTCTGTTGATTTCTTTTTAATTATTTTTGTTAATACTTCTGCGTATTGAAGCTGCTTTGCAGAAGGAGACACACAATTATACTTCATAGTGTTTTTYTATACTAGAAGTGTTTAGGACTAAAATGGCTGTGGGTATCTTTCAATTAACTGACATTCAAATGAAAAACAGGATGGTAATCAAGGAATGTTTCTTTTCATATTCAGACCAGGAACAGCAGCAAAACAGAGACTTCTGGTACAGCATGAAATAAGTACTCTGCGAGCACTGGGGAAACACGGCCTTCAGCCTGCCTTGGTTATTCAGTGGGCAAAAAGCCTGCAAAAAACGGTAAGGTCATGCTGTTTTAACACTTAACAAGGTTTTTATCTTTCATGTTCTAAACTGAATAGACCGAGTAAATAAAATCACAAACTCTGAAAATTGCTGTGTATTTGATCAGGTGAACTTGTTGCTGTAGTCAGCATATATTCTCCCTATTAGAAAATAGAATTCTAACTTTATGTTGCTGCATATAACTTTATAAAGGAGTTCCCTGGTAATTCAACTATCGGCAAAACGCCTTGAAACTTTCTTAAAACCAACTGTATTGGAGAAAGAGCCTGTATGTGCTTGACTTGAATTGCTTTGAATATGTGTTTCTATTCCCCTTCTATTTAACAGGGCACCAGCCTTAACTCTTTCTATGACCAAAAGGAATACATTGGACGCAGTGTTTTCTACTGGAAGAAAGTTTTACCTATGCTGGAAATTATCAAAAAGAGGAGGAGTATTCCTGAACCTACTGATCCTCTTTTCAAACACTTCCATAGTGTAGATATTCAGGTAAAAATTGATTAAGCTATGACTGAAATAACAGGTGTCCATATCAATAATTTGCACAGATATTTTGGTTTCTTGCTTGCACAGCTCTATGCTGTTGTTGCTACCATCAGGTTGCTARTAAGGAGATTCAGTAGTGCAAAATTTCCTGGTTAGCCTAAGCCTTTTTTTAAGTATTTTTCTCTTAAAATGCTTTTTCTGTAGATGTTTCAAATAGAGATTTTACATAAAAATTGTATTAAACATTTTCTTGTGCACATCAACTAAAAAAACTTCTCATGTGTATAAGTCATGCATACTCTTCTTCATTAGAAGAGTGTGGTTCTTCCATGGTAGAAATAAAGGTTTTCAACTCGTGTTGAGTCYGTGCTCAAAATTAAGAGTTTTGTAATATTAAGTTACTTTCTAACAAAGTGGAAATAACGAAGAAGCAATATTAGCTTTTAGACATTAGTTATAGGAATAAAATGAAATAACGGGGTTCTCTTTGGGTTTTTTGTTTGTTTTCTGTCCAGTTATTATACAAAGCTAAGAAAATGCATGGTACTGTTAGCATGTTATTTGTGACCAGCTTGTCCTTTGAACGGGTAGTGCCTGATAGCTAAGCAAGGTCAACTGCTGTCTAATGAATAATTGAGTAGTAATGAAATACTCTCAGTTGAATTTAATTTGAATTCTATTTTCAGAATTTCAGGGGGAATTAAAGGATAAATAAAACCTTGATATTTTACTCTTCAGTGCAACTAAAAATGGAATTCCAAATCGAAGTAGGAATTTCCAATTGATTTTTTTGTGCCTGTTATTCTACCAAGAATGGTGAATGGTCAGCTTTCCTGTTTCCATCCAGTGACTTTGTATCATTAGCTTTCCTACCATTGCCTCTAGCCTATTGAGGTGGTCTAGGTTCCAGAAACAAAGATTTTAAACTGTATTCTACTCAGTTTCCTCTTAACCCTTTTTCCTCCCCATTGAATATAATGCAATAAATGAAGCGGTTCCTTGGATATCTTGAAAGGTGTCCTTAAAAACTGCAAAGCAAGTTACTGCTCCCAGGCCGACTCAAGCATGATGCTTGGTTAGTTTCTGCTTGCATCAAGGGTGAGGTTTCATGCAGGTTTTGCTAAGCACAGTGCAGATTTTTTTTTCTTCCTCAGTGATATATAGCCTGTCAAGATTAACTTTTCACTTCCCCCCCATATATGTGTGTGCCTGTGTATATATAAATATATATAATTTGTGCATATATATATATGTGTGTGGGTATATATATATACACACTTAAGTGGGTACTCTGTACTCTGCTTAAGGACTTTGTGTTAAACATTTTGAAATATTCTAGAAATTCATTTTGAAGAGACAGCCTRGTATTAAGCAGTTCAGATTCCACTTCGAGGGTTACAGGTCACACGAAATATGAGTAGATGAAATGGGAGTCTTGTAAATGCTGAATATAGAACAAATATAGGCAAATAGCCAAACTSTGCTTGCCTGAAAGTAAAGACATGAAAATACCATATGTTTATAGAATTAGGAATTAATTTAACATTTTTAGTACTAATTTATATTTTTTATTTTATTACTGATAGTTTACTAATACTGTAAGATTATATGAATGTAAACACACCAACAGTTCACATAATCTAGTCTTGCCAAATAAGAGAAAACAAGTCATGTGGGAAACTGTTGTGGTGTGCAGTTCTTTGTAACAAACTTCCCCCCTCAATGTAGCCCTAAGGTATCTGCAAGAAAGCTTCGCTAAACTGCAGCTGTTTTTAGCTATACAATGCGTTTGTGTAAGTCATTTTTGTTAAAAAATACATTGATACCTATTTGGATGTCAATTGCAAGATTAACATACCTTGAAAGAATGTAACATGTACGTGACTAGATGGTACTAGATGCTGATGTCTTAAAATCAGCATTACGTAGTTTGCAAGCAGCGCGTTTGCAAGCATTAGYGTGCGGTGTTACTGAAGCAGCAGCAAGAACTGTTAATGTTCTAAAAGTTCATAAGCATGAATCAAGTCTTAAACTTTTTGCTTATGCCACACATTCTTGTATATATATTGCAGCAGGCAGCAAAGCTTCTTCCAGGCGTATTTCTGTTTGCGTGGATCTGTGAAATTTTAGCAGTAGCGATCCCAATGAAAATGGATATCTTAATTCATTGAGATGTGGTGATGAAACCACAGGTTTCATCAGAACCTATCTGATGAGCTTAAACTGTCAGCTTGGTTGTCTTGCACAAAGTTTTCAKTTTTTTCAGTTATTGCAGTCTAAAGTGCTTGCTAACTTCATTGTTTTAGGTTTGTGCTTAATATTAGTCTGATAAAAGGAAAAAAAAAATCCCTCATGGTTTTAAAATGGTATATGTGATCAGAAAACACTGAAATCGCTTGGTATCAACTTTCTTTAAAAATAGTTTTCCCTGTACTAGAAAAGAAGAAAAGAAAACAGAACTATTGTCTGTTTCTCTACTTCCTTTGATTATGTAGTGGTTGCCAAAGTATAATAAGGTTATAACAGATAACTGAAACAGTGCATGTTAAGTACAAGTTGTCTTTCTCTGTCTTTGTAGGTCTCCCAAGTTGCAGAGTATGAAGAGGAGGCACATATAGCATTTGCAATGTTGGATGCAGTTGATGGCAGAACTGACGATGCTTTGTTAGCATTTGAAGCTATTAAGAATGTGGCTTCCTACTGGAATCTTGCCTTGGTAACTTTATAAGTTGCATTGCTCTAACAATGCTTTATTTTCATTAGTAGTGTTCTGACTCATCCTAATTAATTATAACTGCATCCTGTTGCTAGATCTACCAAAGAAAGGCAGAAGAAATTGAGAGTGATGCCATGTCAACAGAAGAACAAGAAGAACACAAAAGCTATCTTCTTAGAAGCAGGAATTTTCTAATAAAGATCATTAATGAAAGCGTCTTAGATACCTCAGTAGTAGAGAAGGTAAAGAGCTTTGCTTAAAAGTTGTTTCAAAAGGTGCACTGTCTTAGGTTACTATTTCAAAGTTCCCTCAAAGGAAGGGAAAAAAAAACCCCACTTATTTTTAGATCAGGTCAAGGTAAGCTAAATTTCTTAAGAGAAAATGACCTGCTTCCAAACATTATATTATATTATATTATATTATATTATATTATATTATATTATTCCCAACTTGGGGAAATCGACTTTAATCTGTAACATAATAGATCAGATGATATTCTGTGAATGACAGCAGCTACATAAGCAAATAGCTTTTTCTACTGTCTTTATGCAGCTTTATGATTTATAAAAAGAATTAGTAAAACATCTGAGAATTATGTTTATATTGATCTTAACAGATTTAAGTTTTAATTGAAAGAGAGAAAAAAAAAAAAAAACTTTCCATAATGAAATCTTTGTGAATTGTTCAACCAGAGTTCAGCAAGTCGTCCCTTCTTCAGTAGGAATTATAACCATGACTTGTGGTTCACATAATTTTCTAGCTGCCAGTGTCAGTGGAAACTGTTAAAGAAATGCTGGATACGGTGATCCAGGAACTTGGAGAGAATGGTGAAGACAGAGATTTGGCCTTCAGGAGTCATCTGTCACGAGCTGCGAACTCAGAGATCAAACATTCCACTCCATCACCAACCAAGTTCTCTCCATCGCCACCKAAAAGCTATAAGGTAAATCAGCTGGCTAATATTTCAAGGAAGTGTTATGCTAGGTTAAACAGTCCCAAGATTCAAATAACTTTCTTTATTTTCCAGTTTTCTCCTAAAACACCCCCTCGATGGGCAGAAGATCAGAAATCTATACTTCAAATGATCTGTCAGCAAGTAGAAGCTTTAAAGGTGAATRAATCAATTTGTCACAATAGTCACTGAAAAAACAGAGGTCTTTTTGTAGCAATAGGAAACTTGTGATATGAGTAGTAGATACTCTTTACTTGACAGACTGCCATTTACATTGGGGGAATTAACTCCTGTAGGCGATGTGTTAATTATGTTGCCTAAAAAAAACGATTCAAGTTCTCATCTGTTTGGTTCTGGATTTTGACTTTGGCTTTAGAACATGGTCTTAGCATTTCATATTGCTTAAGCAGAGTTTGGATTATTCCARTGGCTACCTCTTGATTTACAGAGTTTGAATATCTTCCTCAGTAGACTGCTCTTTATGGTTCCTTGTACAAATATGAATGAAATACACAATTATCCTGTTTTAATTGGAGTGCTTATCTCAACAGAATGAGATGCAAGAAATGAAACTGAACAATTCCAACTCAAATGTACCGTCGCATCGTTGGCCTTCTGAAGGCTTTGGAACAGATGCGATGCCACATGGTTATCAGAGAGCACAAAATCTTCATGAAGCCCCATTAACAGGTAAGTTGTAGTTGGATTTTTATTTAAAAGAARCTTTGAAATGTGTTAATCAGTTTAAATATTTCAGACATGTGATATTTTCTATTAAAAATTTTAACTGTGGTTAATTAGGAGTCCATTCAGAAAACACAAACTGCTTATAAACTGTTTTCTTACTCTGCCTTTTAGTTGCTACCACTGGCCCATCTGTTTATTATAGCCAGTCACCTGACTATAACACTCAATATCTTCTCAGAACAGCTGCAACCAATGTAACACCAACAAAGGTGAGGAAAGGTTTTTCTGCTTAAAATACTTTCAGTGGCCTAGTAAAATCTATTGCAAAATGTAATTGCAATTCCTTAAATAGTGCTAATTAAATCTGTAGATTGCTAGGGATGGCTGATTTTTTTTTTCAGTCTAAAAAACATGTCTGTAATGTGTTGATAGATATCCCTCTGTAAGGTATGAGTAGCAATATTTTTTCTCATAGTAGTGTTAAAGAAGAGAATTAAGTTTTTAAGGTTGCCTTAAATATATTTTTTAAATAAATATAAACACGTATATTTTGTCCCCCGGGTTTTGATGCTTGTTCATACAACATTCAAGGTTTAAACTAAAGATTTAAATATATGCTATTTTAAGAGCCTATATTAATATTGTGGGGGATCTAGGACAACACAGCATTTCTCTGGATATGTTACAATAATAAAGTAATTTTTTTGTTTTCTGCTTTGTTCTTAAGGCTCCTGTCTATAGCATGAACCGACTCGCACCCCAGCAACACATATATGCTTATCAGCAACCGCTGCATACGCCACCTCTGCAAAACACGTCTGCTTGTATGTTTTCTCAAGAAATATATAGCACACCCTTGCGCTTTGATTCTCCTGCTCCTGGACTCATTTCCCCTCGGGGAGGTGATGATTACTATAACTACAGTGTTCCCCCAGCAAGCACAAATCCGCCACTGCCTGAGCCAGGCTATTTTACAAAGCCTTCAGTTGCACCTCCAACTTTAAAGCCTGCAGARTCAAAAGTGATGGAGTTTGGGAAATCTAAATTTGGACAGCCAGTAACAGCAGAAGGAGGAAAACCCTCTCTGCCAATACCAGCTCAGCCGAATCAGTCAGCAACTTTTAAATTCAACACTAACTTCAAGTCTAATGATGGAGACTTTACCTTTTCTTCTCCTCAGGTTGCACCACAGCCTGCTAATACAGCTTTTAACAACAGTGAAAGCCTCTTGGATCTTCTAACCTCTGATAAACCTTTACAAGATGATAGGTACACAGAACAAAAGAAAGCTCAGGATCATGCACCTAGTCAAAGAAACGTCTTCAATTTTGGCAATAAACTTGTTCCAGGCTTCTCTTTCACAGAAAGCATGGGACAAAGTGCACACACAAATTTGAATTTTGAAAAGAGTGATATGTTTAGTTTTCAGGAACCAGTCAAGCCAGCATTTGGTACTCCAAATTCAGATTTGGCCAATAGAAGTCATGAAACAGAGGGAGGAAGCACTCACGGTGGCGATGAGGATGATGATGGTCCTCATTTTGATCCTGTGGTGCCACTCCCTGACAAGATTGAGGTAAAAACAGGTGAAGAAGATGAAGAAGAATTCTTCTGCAACAGAGCCAAGCTCTTCCGTTTTGATGCAGAATCTAAAGAGTGGAAAGAAAGGGGTATAGGGAATGTGAAAATACTGAGGCATAAAGTATCTGGCAAATTTCGTCTCTTGATGAGACGAGAACAAGTTTTGAAAATCTGTGCAAATCACTACATAAACACCGAGATGAAATTAACCCCAAATGCTGGCTCAGACAGGTCATTTGTGTGGCACGCTTTAGATTATGCGGATGAGATGCCGAAACCTGAGCAGCTGGCAGTTCGATTTAAAACACCAGAGGAAGCGATGGCTTTCAAAAATAAATTTGAAGAGACGCAGAATATTTTAAGGACATCAGGATCGAATGCCGACGCTTCTGTGACTCAGAGTAGTGGGAGTGCAAGAGAAGCAACAAGTCAGGACATCAAGGATCCCAGCAGACTGGTTTCTGGGAGCCGGAACTTTGGATTCCAGTTGCGAAAAGATGGGGCAGGTAGTGAACCTGATGGCAAAAGCAACTTTGCAGCTGCATCAGCATTGTCTGCCCCTGCCACTTTCTCCTTTGGAAAGGATGCCCCACCAGCCTATTCTAGTGGATTTGACCAGTCTGCACTCAAGAAGGATCAGTGGGAGTGCAAAACATGCTTAGTTTCAAATGAAGCATCTGTGAAGAGTTGTGTATCATGCCAAACTCCAAATCCAGATGTTAAGGAAATACAGGGCACTTCATTAACTGAACCTGCTGCAAGTTTCAAAGCCAGTGGTGACACTGTGCAGGACAAATTTGCATCTGCTTTTGCTAAAAAAGAAGGCCAGTGGGACTGTGTTTGTTCAGTAAGGAATGAGCCCACTGCATCTAAATGCGTTGCCTGCCAGAATCCAAGCAAAAATAGCGCAGCAGCRTCGGCTCCACAAAAATCATTTAAATTTGGTCAAGGAGATGCTCCAAAGGCCATTCGAAATGACTTGGCAGCTGCCTTTGCTAAAAAGGAAGGTCAGTGGGACTGCACTGTGTGTCTAGTCCGAAATGAAGCCAGTAATGCAAACTGTTGTGCTTGTCAGAATCCTAACCCTCAAAATCAACCAAAAGTGCCTACCCCAGCTGTTCAGGCATCCCCTGCTCCCAGGTTTGGTGCCATTGCTGAAGCAAGTAAGCCACAGAAAAATGGATTTGAAGGACTGTTTGCTAAAAAGGAAGGACAATGGGAGTGTAATACTTGTTTCGTAAGAAATAAAGCCTCTTCTGCAGTCTGTGTAGCTTGCGAAGCACCAAATCCATCTGGTAAGCCTGATGCTGATGCTCAGTCCACTTCTACTTTTGACTTTAAAAGCAAACTATCTGAACCTAGTGGAGGACAGTTGGGAACAGGTTTTAAGTGTGATTTCTTAGAGAAAGGTTTTAAATTTGGCCATACAGAACAAGGCAAGACACCAACATTTTCATTTCAAATTCCTTCTGATAGTGAAGGAAAGACTACAAAAGAAGGATTTAGTTTTTCAATGCCGGTACCTGCAGAGGGATTTAAATTTGGCRTACAGGAGACCAGTAAAAATGCCACCAAGAAAGATGATCCATCCAAGGAGTGTACAACGGGCTTCTTAAAAAGCATTGATGAAAATGACAAAAAGGAGGTGCCTCCAGATAATGCAACTAGTATCCAGCCTCAGGAAACAGCAAACAAGGGGAGAGGTGACTTTGTTTTTGGGCAGAATAGCTGCACTTTTGCTGAGCTTGCAAAAAATGCTCCTTCGGCAGAAGGATTTCAATTTGGCAAAAAAGACCCTAATTTCAAAGGCTTTTCAGGTGCAGGGGAGAAGCTCTTTTCTTCACAGGCTTCTAAACTGGATCCCAAAGCAAGCCCCTCTGACACCGGTGAGAAGGATGACGATGTGTATAAGACAGAGGACAGCGATGATATTCATTTTGAACCCATAGTTCAGATGCCTGAAAAAGTAGAGCCCTTTACAGGAGAGGAGGATGAGAAGATGCTGTACTCACAAAGAGTAAAGCTGTTCAGGTTTGATCCAGAGACAAGCCAGTGGAAAGAGCGCGGCGTRGGCAACTTGAAGATCCTGAAAAATGAAGTTAATGGCAAAGTAAGGATATTAATGCGACGGGAGCAGGTATTGAAGGTGTGTGCAAATCACTGGATAACAACTACCATGAACCTGAAACCGCTGTCTGGCTCGGACAAAGCATGGATGTGGATGGCCAGTGACTTCTCTGATGGTGATGCAAAGTTGGAGCATCTGGCAGCAAAATTCAAGACACCGGAGCAAGCTGAGGAGTTCAAAGAGAAATTTGAAGAATGCCAGAGGCTGCTGCTGGATATACCCCTGCAGACACCACACAAACTTGTTGACACGGGTAGGACAGCTCAACTTATACAGAAAGCAGAAGAAATGAAGAGTGGATTGAAAGATCTTAAAACCTTTTTGACAGATGATAAAACTAAGCTGACAGAAGAGGAAAACTCTGTTTTTGTCGGCAGTACTTCTGATCTGGTTATAAAGCCGCATGCTGAAAGCACCGGGCCTACTCTGGAGTGGGATAACTATGACCTGCGTGAGGAAGCATTGGATGACAGTGTAAGTAGCTCTGTATATGCATCTCCTCTTGCAAGCAGCCCTGTAAGGAAAAAYCTGTTCAGATTTGGAGAGTCTACTACAGGCTTTAATTTCAGTTTCAAATCTGCCTTGAGTCCTTCCAAATCTCCTGCCAAGCAGAACCAGAGCAGAACATCTGTGGGCACAGATGAAGACTCCGATGTTACTCAAGAAGAAGAAAGAGACGGGCAGTATTTTGAACCTGTGGTGCCTCTCCCTGACCTTGTGGAAGTGACCAGTGGAGAGGAAAAYGAGCAGGTTGTCTTCAGTCACAGAGCGAAACTCTACAGATATGACAAAGATGCTAACCAGTGGAAAGAGAGAGGTATTGGGGATATCAAGATATTACAGAACTATGACAACAAGCAAGTGCGTATAGTGATGAGAAGGGACCAGGTCCTAAAGCTCTGTGCCAATCATCGAATAACACCAGATATGAATATACAACAAATGAAGGGAACTGACAGAGCTTGGGTATGGACCGCGTGCGACTTTGCAGATGGGGAAAGGAAGGTAGAATTTCTCGCTGTGAGATTCAAACTGCAAGATGTCGCAGACTCCTTTAAGCAGATTTTTGATGAAGCAAAGCATGCTCAAGAGAGAGACACGCTGATAACACCTCTTTCTTCCCGTGCCAACACACCTAAAGAATCTCCGTGTGGTAAAATTGCTGTAGCTGTAYTAGAAGAAACTACTAGAGAAAGAACTGACCTCAGCCACGATGATGATACTGCCGATGTAACTGTAGAGGCCTCAGAGGTGTCGAGCACTTCTGAGACGCCAACGAAAACGGTGGTTTCTCCTCCAAAGTTTGTGTTTGGCTCCGAGTCTGTCAAGAGTATTTTCAGTAATGAAAAGTCCAAGACATTCACATTTGGAAATACTTCAGCTACTGGTTCCCTGTTTGGCTTCAGCTTTAATCCTCCCAAAAAGAGTGAAGACAATATTCCAGTGTCTAGGAACACAGCCCAGAAAGACGTGGAAGTAGCTGAATCCCTGAAAAGCTGTAATGCTCCTCAAAAGCCACTGGACAGCAAGGTCAACAGCTTGGCTGCTTCAACACAGGGTGGACCCTCGAACGTCCCGTTTAGAGTTCTGGAAAAAGGTGAGTGTCAATATAATTTGTAAACCATGCAACTAGGYAACTTGCTAAGCAGTTTTGTTTTACTGCAACTCTTTGGCATTTTTCTTGTARTATATAGGTGCTTGCAATATTTTAATGCAAATAGTCATTAGCTTCGCAATTTCTCAGATATTTCAACTCARGTGAGTTTTAAGTCATAAGTACTGCGTTTAAGCAATCAACCCCCCAAAACAGTGTATTGGAGGATGTAGTGTGATTTATTAGAGAGAGAGATTTTGGGTAGAAACTGCAAGTGAAATGCACTATATGGATTTCAGCATTTAAAGAAGCAGATGCGGATTCAGTTTCTTGAATTTAAGAAGTAGTCTGATGCTATTTGTGGGCAGACCTTGCTTTAAATGGTGTAATGTGCAAGCAGCATAACTGTGCTTCAGCTAAAATTTGAGTAAACTCCTCATTGAATGGATGGATATTCTGATATTAAGCTTAATATGCTCTTTTCAAGTTTCAAGTCTTTGGCCTCTTCAACTTCAGAGGTGCAGCTTAATTCACACCAGACACTGCTCACTTTTCTTGGACAGAAGAGACTGAAAGAGCTTATGTGATAACTTCCGCAGCTGCACAGTCTCTGCCTCTCTCTAAAAGATAGGCTTGCAGAAGTTTGGCCACTACCTGAGCACTGTAGTGTGTAAAGAATGTGATTTACTAACATTTCAATGACAATACTTGTTATTGAAGTGTTTCCTCTAGGTGCAGGGCTGTTCAGTGCAATGTTAGTTTTAATTAAGATGTTAGGCTCAATTATCTCTATATTAACTATAGCATAGTAAAGTGAGATGTCAGAAAATGCTAGCTGCAGTTTATTAGAATGAGCTAGGTAAGCTTGCATAGGACTCGTGGGTCAAGTTTTCTGCTGTGATCTGTAACTGTGGAATGCTTCCAGAATGTAGGTAGGTGTTCTGCCCCTTTCACATTCCAAGTAAACACTTATATTCACACCRTTTATTTTCTAGGATTTAATTTTAGTCTTTTTAAATCTAATCCAATGGCCTTTTGGACAACCACACCTTCCTTGCAACCTGATAGTAAAGGTATTTACAGAGTGCACTGAATGTGTGATAATATCACCCTTTAGCAGGCTTGAACAGTAACTCAGTTGTGATAGCAGTTGGCTCAGTAATCTTTACAATTAATGTGCATGCTGGAAAAGAGTTGTTGAAATTGTGTGTCTGACGTGTGTGTGTGTCTGTTAAGAGACTGTCCCCAGCTTTTAGTATGTGAGTTAGCACAATTGATGGCCTTGTTTAAGATTGCAGCTTGTTTGTCTTATTTTCCATGGATCCAAAGATCTTGTCCTTATACTTTTCCTTCAGATTTACTGACTATGCACACTGTATCTGTAAAATTCYCCTTTTCTGAAAGGACTGAATTCTACTCCTGTTACCTTAAGGAGTGTGTCAGTGTAGAACATCTGAGCTSTTCTATTCCAAAGAAGTGTTCTTGAAGAGCTCAAGACAGTGGCTATCCAGGAACCCCCTTGATGGGGGTTCCAACCTCTGGAAAAGTTGAATTCTGTTTCCTGATTATCAATCTGCTAATCTTTGCACCTTTTAAAAATGAAGCATGCAAAGAGGAGAGAGAGACAAGTGTTCAGCTGCTGCTTTGCTGTGGGAGTATAACTTGAGCTCCAYGTTCGTTAGAGGGCTTTTGCTGAGTAACCAGCTTGCTTGCATTTGGAACCTTTAAATAAAGCTATTGCTGCTTATGGTTTGATTAAATTCTGAGACATTATGAACAATGCTTCTTGTAGGTGCACTTGCTGTGAGCATGCTCAGTTTATGCAGTAAACCTAAGAAATACATTCATTTTCCAAACCAAGTTTCTATCTTAGAAGAGTCATGGCTTGTGTAGACTAGCAGTGGTGTCTTACATCATTAAAAATGTCATTCCAAATATTATTTTCCCGACCTAGTATTTTGGAAAATGTACTTTTATTAGATTGAACTCCTATAAGTCTTCTCTGATTTAAATTCAAATATTATGTTTTGTATTCAAATTTCTATATTTTTATTTTAGCCATCTTGCATGGACTTCAACAGTTCTGTGTTTTTTTTTCCAATCTCTGTGAATAACCATTCTGTGAAGTGAAGCTTAAATTCAGTTTTGAGGAAAAGTGGTTAATACATAGATGCAAGAATAATATTGCTACCTCAAATTAAGATTTATTTTTTAATACAGAAAAAGTTAAAAATCATGTTCCTTTTGATACTTGATTGTTCCTTATATTCTCTGCTGATTTATTAACTGAAAGTTAGTTTCTTAAGTCTACCCTCTACAAATAATGTAAGCTTTTGGGAAATGTCTTTTAGCAAGCAGTTTCTAAATTTTGCAAGGGTGATTTTCGGGAGGAATTTTGACCTCAAACCGTTGTTCTGCACAACTGAGATAAGTGGAAAGTTTTATTATTATAAAGCCAACAATCTTTAACAATGGCCTTTCTGCGGCTCTCTGTTTTTCTTGGCTACCTCAGGAGATGGAGCTAAGCTGCTTGCAGCCTTTGAATAAGAAAAGGGTGAGAAGGGTGGGTAGCAAGTGGCTTAAGGAGAGTCAGACTTTAACCCTCCCTTCTTTTTAGTCTTGGCCTTGAGCAGGCAAATACATGTTAGAATCTCATTGTTACTGAAGTCTTTCCAGACTTGTGTGGAAAGTCGCAACCGTGGAATCTTAGTTTAGTATTTAGATCAGCCAGGAGAACTTTCCTTATGGACTAATCTAAACTGACTTTTTAAAGTATTTCTTTTATTCAGCTATTCAGCTACTTAAGTCTACTTAAACAGATGGTGTGAGGATGTCTGTGAAATGTGCTGAATCCTTACCAGGGTCTTCTAACTAGCCTTAAACAGCTCGGATCAAAGGAAGCTCCTACTGCTGCCATCTATCTTGCTTATTTCAAAATGTTTATTGAGGCTCTATGTTGCAAATTCTTTAATACTCAAGAAAGTTAATTTTGACAAAACCTAAGTGCCTATAAGACTAAATACTCTGTGCTTAAACTTCTCTGGTAAATGGCATACAAAATTATTCAGTTGAATAAGGGATGTATTTAACTAATCTGAAGGAATAATGCATATGCTTGCATATATAGGGTACCTTTTCTAAATCTCTGGGGTGTAATCATTCATAAAATAGTGCTCTATATACCRCTAGTTCTTAAGGTATCTCCAGCAGATAAGGCTTTTGCTTGAGGTCCTGACAAAATATGTGGAAACATGGAAACAGGACAAGGGSYAATGRGTRYAAGTTGAAACACAGGCAGTTCCATCTCTCTGTGAGGAAGAACTTCTTCACTTTGAGGATGACAGAGCCCTGGAACAGGCTGCCCAGGGAGGATATGGAGTCTCCTTCTCTGGAGGTCTCCAGACCCACCTGGATGCCGCCCTGTGCCCCGTGCTCTGGGTGTCCCTGCTGGAGCAGGAGGTTGGACTGGATGGTCTCTAGAGGTCCCTTCCAAGCTCAGCCATTCTGGGATTCTGTGATATGTAGCCTTGTGTGAAAATGTGTATTTGGAAACTTTCTGTTCAAGAATTTTTATCTATCATCTACTTTATGCAGGCTTAGAAGAGCTGCTGAGATCTCAGAAAGTGAGAAACACAGTAGTAGCCTGGTTCCTAGAAAATGTTAGGTTGCCACTTGGCAGTACATGCTGCGTTTTTTTCTGCGCTGTCTTGGCGCTCTGTGATTGTGATTTTGTTTCTTGTGGATGACTATAAACGATGTAAGTGCCAAAAGTGTTTTTGTAACTGCTTTAGCATAAATTCAGCTATGTGATAATAGATCGCAAGATTAATGTTATTGCCTGTTCTGAAATGAATGATTGTTTTAATGATTGTTCAACTTTTGTAAAAGCTGAGAAGAAGAAAGTGTCCGAAGATGATCTTCCATCTGACGAAGTTATACTTGTTTATGAATTAAAACCTACTGCTGAGCAGAGAGCTCTGGCTGAGTTTCTTAAGCTGCCTTCAACATTTTTCTGTTACAAGAATAAGCCTGGATATGTGAGCGAGGAGGAGGATGGTAAGGAATGACAAAATTMATCTTTGGGTCACAGCTGTGTGTGCAAGGGTGGTCGGGAGGGAACTGTAATGCTCTTATATATGATATTCCAATCTTTTTTGATGAGGAGTAATAATACGGCCAAAGATGCACACTCAGTTCTTCAACACAGTCCACTACAATAGAGAGTCAGGAACAACGACTAAAGTGCATTTGCTGTATGTTGTTCCCTTTGGGGCGTTGGCACTCATTGCCAGTGAAGCTAGTTAAGCAAGGCTAATAAATCAGATGTTTGAGACCACTTTTGTTTGAATGAGGCAACCTTAAGTCTTTTTTTTTTTTTAACAGTCAAATATGAGGCATTTTTCCAGTACTCTTCTTTCTGATTTAGAATGTATAAAGCAGCTCTCTGAATTCTAAACATGAAAACAGAAAGTAGTTTTTCCTTAAATCTTCTTCTGTGAAACAAAATTACTCTTAACAATATTCAGCAGYAAATGTTAAATGGAAGCATTTCAGAAGTGTTGTATCCAATAGGAGAGGGCTTCCCTCTTCCAGAAATACCCAATAAGCGTGACAGTTTTTATGAATGTGTCCTATCCCTTCTCTGTTCTGTCTCATCATTCTCCTAATAATGACTTGATACGCAATGAAGAATATTTTCTGTACCACATAACTTTTCTCAGCCTTGATTTTTATGATTATCAGTGGTATGTTAAAGCAGATGTATGCGGAATAGGAAATGGAAACATACGGGAATTGTGAAACTTCTAAAATATAGAAGCTTCAGGTGTCTGAAAATATAGGTGTCTGAAAATATAGGATCCAGGTGTTCTTGTTAGCTGGTGAGATTGATGGACTTAAGATTTGATGGTGCCTAGAAGGTGCCTGACAACTTGAATTTTCCTATATTTAAGATGAAGACTATGAAACTGCTGTTAAGAATCTTAATGGAAGACTGTATCCCAGTGATTCAAAAGAGAAAGGGAAACCACGGGATTCTACGGAAGGTATGTCTGAAAACATAATAGTTAATATGTTTCTCGTGCAGAAACTTAAGCTGTAAGTTTGTGGCTCTGGGGTTGCCCTGGTGTTTCTCTGGATAGTTTTTAGACAAAATAATACCACAAGCAGAAATGTTTCTCCTTAAAATATGTATTTGTCATATATATATGAAAATTAAAACTGAGCTTGGTATGTTGCACTGTTACTTCAGCAGTAATTGGTTCCGGAATGAGAAAAATCTGTTTTGGAGAATCAGTAAGCACAAACATTAAACTGTTTTGCTACCCTGAGACTTCTGGCTGTTTTCTGAATATGTAAAGTTGAGCTTTGCAAGATATTTTCAGACGTGTTAATTGAAGCCTCTGAAGCTGTTGATGTCTGCAGTAGCTGTAAGTATCTGCTACTCTCTCCGATGGCCAGTAGGCTAACGGTAAACATAAGAGTTGCAACTATTAAGAATTCATATAATGAGAACTGTATTCGGTGTTTTTAGAGTAACAGTGCAACCACTGAAGATGGGATTTGCTTCTCTCATGCTTGGGTTACCTTCTGCTGTGTCTGCAACTTCAGTGTTATGTAACTAGAAAAATATCTATACAAACTTTAATAAATGGAGTTTCTTGAGRATAAGTGCTCTTACATTACTATTAAGAGATTGCTCATATTTACGCTTTCCACAATATATCAGCCTTCATAGAAGCTACTAGTGGTACTTGCAGATTGAGATCTTCATCGCTGCATGAAAGCATCTTGATGGAAATAGAAAACAAGCTTTACTAAGATCTTCCAATTCACTATTCAAATAGCAGTGCTATTTGAAAAGTTGTTGAAGTATTACTTTAAGATGTTCTAGGTATCATTAAATTATGTATGATGTAGCTGACACTATTTTGATATTTTACTGCTTTACCATTTCCCACTAATTCATATTCTTTGCTGTAGGCATCAAAGGGGAAAGTGAAGTGGAAAATGAAAGAGAATGTGTTATTCTTTGGGAAAAGAAACCAACTCCTGAGGAAAAGGCTAAAGCAGAATCTCTGCAGCTTCCTTCAACCTTTTTCTGTGGTGTTAGCCATGATACTGAGGATGACAGTCCAGAAGACTTCCAGACAGAAGCTGAAATTCAAGAAATTAAAGTATGAATGAAACTTTTATTACAAGACAATTCTTTATTATGTTTAATTTGTACATTTGCTTGTCAAGTGTGTGCAACTTGGCATACTTTTAACACTTGCGTAAACATGTTGGGAGGGATTTTATGCRTCCAAGCAGTTTGTACTCAAAGCTGTACTTCCTTCTCTCCCTAAGAAACTTTAAATTGCCCTTTCTGAAAGCTATCAAGTGTCCTGTTGCAAGGGCCCTCTCAAGTTAATGTTCGGTGTGTGCCAAGTGTAATGAAAGTGGCTTGAGCAACGAGGCTTTTAAGAATTGTTATTTGTTTTTTCAGCTCTTCTCTTCCCCTATCTTCACTTTTTGTAAATGCAGGAGGCTATTTAATTGAATATGATATGGGCACATAATCTCTAGTTGTTTCTGGATTGAATCCACCTGAATTTCAGCAGACTTTTAGTAGTCACSTATGGTACTAGTGTAACTAACTAGTGTAGTTGCATGGGCACAGCTTAYTTTTTATTTCATTATCAGTTTCCTCCAAAAAATACTGGATGAAGGAGGTAAGTAGCAATTCTGAAAAATCAAGAACACTATAGCTCTTCTAACTTATTTACTGATTACTTTGTTACTTATGAATTTCAGGAAGATGAGGTTACAAGCTCAAGTGACTTAACCAGTACCTGTAAGGAGGAAGTACCTACTCCATCAACCAGTGAGGTGACAGGACTTGTCCAGTCAGCACCGAAACACGAAGAACCAGATTCCACCACAGAAACAGTGCAAGTCTCTCAGGTTTCGTCAGGAAGTGATGACAAACCTGTAGATTTGTCAACCAAAAAAGAAGGTGACTCAGACTGTGCAGACTCAACACAAGGTAAAGTCCAGAGGTTGTTCTGGGTTTTTTTGTGTTGTTTTTGGAGGATGTAGGAGTAAGAACTTCAAGYGTTTTTTCAGACAAGTTTATCTTGTATTGCTGTTCTGTTGATCAGAAGTAGTACCAATAACCAAATTAGAAGCATGAGTACCTGTCTAATGCAAAAATTAAAACCACAGATGGGAACAAATTGCATATATACATGAAATTTTAGTGCATTCTGAAATGGCACTACCAAGGAGGAATGCTATTCCCTGTTGTACAATTCATGCACTATATACKTTCATTGAAGGTTAAAAACATCAGAAATACTTAATAGAGCTCTGTGGCTATGCAAAAAATAGCACATTGAGACTACGTGACAGATTCTCTTTAGTTCGTTTTTTAAACTAGGAAAAATGACTGTGATAGTGGTATGCAAAACTTAAGTTGTTTTTTGTTGGAAGGGGAAAACACTGTAGGGACTCTCCAATTTACTCTTGTGACTATGTGACATGAGAATTCTTCTCATTAAGAAAGGAAGAAAAACCTTTGACTTTCTRTTCTTCTTTGATAGAAAACAAAATCATCTCCTTTGGTTTCGGCAATACTTCAGGCCTGTCATTTGCAGATCTGGCTTCCAAAAACTCTGGAGACTTTGCTTTTGGCTCCAAAGGTGAGTCAAACTGACTCGAGACACACTCTGCTACATTTTTGCTTCATGCTTTATACTTTTGTGCAGAAATTTCTGTTGATTTGTTAATAGTATTGTAAGTTTTTGTAGGTTTCCCCCTACCCCGGAGAAAAAGTTTTAAATGTATATCTTTTGATTGTAGATAAAAACTTCAAATGGGCAAATACAGGAGCAACTGTATTTGGAGTACAGGCAGCCAGGAAAGCAGATGATGATGATGGCGGTAGTGATGACGAGGTTGTGCACAGTGATGATATCCACTTTGAGCCAATTGTGTCCTTGCCAGAGGTAAGACATTTCCAGAGTATAAAGGGACATTAAAGTAAGTACATTTGCAAATAAAACAAGAGAGACAAGAGGGTGTGTTTTTTGGTTTGAGGGTAGTTTCAATTTTGCTTTCTCTTTTGCATGTTTGTTCTGTTTCTTGCACTGACCATATAGAAACACTTGTAAATCTGTTCCCGCATCTCCCGCCCCCAACCAAAAACAAGGTGCAGCATGGAGAAGAAATATTTTGGTACTTGAATTAATGTCAAACACTGGAATTTGTTTAACTCTTTATCTTTTTAAAGTCTCAAATCAAGCCTTTTCATTTATGTGATGAATATGACTGTATGTACAAAATAGCTGGAGGAAGGAAAACGTTGGGCTACTTTTAGTTGTAACCCAACTAAACATAATCAACATGTAATGCTGGTGACAGCAACTCTGGAAAATCTCAAGTACTCTCTGCTGTTTTCTAGGTGGAGGTAAAATCTGGAGAAGAAGATGAAGAAATTCTCTTCAAAGAAAGGGCAAAACTTTTCAGATGGGACAGAGAAGTCTCTCAGTGGAAGGAGCGTGGTGTTGGAGAGATCAAGATCCTCTTCCATACACAGAAGAAATGCTATAGAGTTCTAATGAGAAGGGACCAAGTTCTTAAGGTCTGTGCAAACCATGTTATCACCAAAGGAATGAATTTAGTGTTTTCAAATGCATCAAGCAATGCTTTACTTTGGACAGCCACAGATTATGCTGGTGAGTAGTTTGGATGGCTTTTATAGCACTTTCTAGGTCTTCTGTTGTCTTTGCGGTTTCAATTTGCCCAAGAGACTATATAAAATGTAAGCTTATTCTTATTTGTCTCTACTGAATAGAGCAAAAGTAACCTGTCTGCCATTTGTTTTCAGATGGCGAAGCAAAAGTAGAACAACTTGCAGTCAGATTTAAAAGCCAAGAACTGGCCAATTCTTTCAAGAGAAGATTTGAAGAATGTCAGCTGGATATGTCAGAACTACAGAAAGGTCACTTGTCTCTGACAGCAGGATTGTCAAAGGACACCAATCCTGTTGTGTACTTTGAGGTTTCAGCCGATGATGAACCATTAGGACATATAACCATGGAGCTGTTCTCAAACATTGTCCCTCGAACTGCTGAAAACTTTAGGGCCCTGTGCACAGGGGAGAAAGGATTTGGATTCAAGAACTCCCGGTTTCACAGAATAGTTACTGACTTTGTCTGTCAGGTAAGTAAAAAGAAAATGAAAAGTTTTCTCTGAGAATGAAAATCAACTTGACAGTGGCACTTTTCAAAAATCACTCATCACCTGCTACCTCCTCCTGCCACACACTACCTGTCATGAGGATCAACAAAGTATCCACCCTTCTGATTGTAATTAACCAGATTGAGTTCGTAATTGAACTCAATGGGAAACTTGCCCCTTACAAGTTTAAACAAAACATTACTACTATGTTTGTGATAGGGAAGAAAGCTTTATTTCCTCATTTATGGTCTAAGTTGGTTTCAGTGTCTTCTGTATCCTATAAAGAGCTACACTTTCTTAAAACAGTTGAACTCCTGCACCTTGTGACCCTGCAGCGTAAGTGACCTTTTAAGGTCACATAAAATTAAGATTAGTTTGGCTTTGCTCTTTCCCTAGGTGGAAACAGAGGCTTTTAAAATTAAGGCTTTCTTTTTTTTTATGCAATATCCTGTATTGTCAGCTCAGTGAGTGTGACCTCAATTAAATTAGGGGGAGCCAGAAGCATACTGCCTAGCAGAAAGGCAGGATACTGCTCTTTGGGAGCAGCTGCTGTCCAAACAGACTGTACTTTCAGAGTGTCTGCCCAGGAATGTGGTAAAAGCTGCTGACAGCAATCATGACTTAAATTTAAGCTCAGATGGTCAGTACTGTGACTGTAGGGACTAAATGAGAACAGGTCCTGATACGGGTCCTACAAGTCCCAGGTCCTAGCTATGAGGGCAAAGTGACAGAAGCAGATAGTAAGAAAGGCAGCCTGAGAGAAATGGCCACTGTGAGAGGCAGGAGGATAAAATGCTGTGGTCAGAATAAACAAGAGAAGACAACGTGCTGTTGTTAGGGTTTCATTTCCCCCTGTTGCTTTAACATCACAAGAAAAATTATTAAAGCTGTGATATATTATACAGAACTAAATACAATACATATAAAAATCAATTTTTTCTTTTTTTTAACCTAGGAAAATCTTTATTTTGGAAGAGATTATAATTATGCAGTTGGTTGATGTTTCAAGACTTGTGAGTTAATGCTGTGCTGTTGTTTTTCTTTTAGGGAGGTGATATAACTAACTATGATGGATCAGGCGGGCGATCAATTTATGGAGGAGATTTTGAAGATGAGAATTTTGAAGTGAAACACACTGGTCCTGGATTGCTGTCAATGGCAAATAGGGGCCGGGATAAAAACAATTCTCAGTTCTTCATAACACTTAAAAAAGCAGAACACTTGGACTTCAAACATGTCGTATTTGGATTTGTGAAAGATGGAATGGATGTTGTGAAAAAAATTGGATCTTTTGGTTCTCCCAAAGGGTCAGTAAGCAGGAGGATTGTCATTACAGACTGTGGGCAAATATAGAATTATTGCTTTGAGTACACAAATGTTCTAGTGATAAAAATCTGTATTTAGATGTTTAGACTAATTATTTCAGATTCTCAAAATGGACATTTCTGATGTATAAATGTAAAATTACAGCTTATGGTTGTTTTTTATGTGTTGTAATTTTTTTTTTGCATGTTGAATAAAAGTTGAGACACTGGCATATTTCAGGTGTACTTGTGTTATCCTGACATATTTGTATTAAATGTTAAATTTTAAAAATTAAATCTTAGTCTTATTAAAGTAACTGTCCTGTCTTCACTTTAGATTGTAGAAAAGTTGTCCTTTTTTTTATTAGTTTTCAATAGGGAAAGCTTAGGTAACTGCTGGTTAGTAAACTATAGGCCCTTGAAAACATGCAAGAAGACAGCTCATGCAGCTGGCATGTAAATGCCATTTTGTGCTGTTTGACATTTCTGTGAAGAGTATTTCACTATGTAAAGTCTATTGTGCAGTTCTTGCATTAACTTTTTACCGCAGGATTTCATTTTTCAGATTTGCTCATGAAACCTTTCAGGTTCTCAATTCACTGTTTCTTTGTGCACAGAAGTAACTTTAAATTATTTGATGAATTGTAAATTTGGACTTCCCCCATACACGAGGGATGTGGAGCTGCTGGATGGCTGCGAGGATGATCAGGGGCCTGGAACATCTGCCCTGTGAGCAAAGGCTGAGGGAGCTGGGCCTGTTCAGCGTGAAGAAGAGGAGGCTGAGGGGGGACCTGATCAGTGTGTATAAATACCTCAAGGGAGGCAGTGAGGAGGAGGGGGGCGGCCTCTTTTCAGTGGTGGACAGTGATAGGACTAGAGGAAACGGCCACAAGGTGAGGCACCAAAAGTTCCAAAGGAACTTAAAGAAATATTTCCTGATAGGGTGACAGAGCCCTGGAACAGGCTGCCCAGGGAGGTTGTGGAGTCTCCTCCTTTGGAGATCTTTAAAACCCGCTTGGATGCAGCCCTGTGCCACAAGCTCTGGGTGACCCTGCGTGTGCAGGGGGGTTGGACTAGCTGATCTAGAGGTCACTTCCAACCTTTACATACTATGTACAACCTGTACATAGGCACAGGCATTGCTGCAAATAAGAGAGGGGAGTCTCCTAGATTTTTGCTCAGTGCGATAAATAGTTCTCTTTGCTGTGGCAGACTTTTCTGACCTGATTACACAACTGGATAAATGTAGTTCACATGTATACAACTTGTGTCTTATTATTCAGAAACATTTTTTTTTAGAACAGTCATGTTGCACTTAGTTCCAGCACAGAACTGCAGAGCAAAAACAATCAGGTGCTTAAAGCTGTCCTTATGAATGAAACTTAAAAGAAACTGCACTAAAGTTCACAGTTAATCATTATTCCCTGGAGGCAATCACAGAAAGAAAGAAAAAAAAAACCAGTCTCTGTTGCCGTCCTGAGCTGTACGATATATACTAATGCGACAATAAGAAAGTGCTCTGCTTTCCGGCAGTACCCGCCGGTACTCAGAGCAGCGGGGAGCAGGGGGCGCCTTCCCGCGTCAGCCCTCAGTGCGGCGGCAGCAGCAGGGCGCATGCGCGGGGCCGCCCCCTCTCCCAACTGCCGCGGGGCGGCGGTTGGCGCGCGGGCGGGCGGGGAGGCGCCATGTCGGGCGTGGGGCGGAGGCCCCCAAAGCAGCACGAGTGGGCGCCGGCGGCGGTGAGAGGCGGCCGGGAGTGCGCGGAGCCGGCGGGGAGGCTGTAGAGCCTCCCTGGGGGAAGAGCCGGGCAGCGCCAGCGGGGCGGGAAACCCAAATGGGGCTTAAGCAGGCGAGGGGCCCCTCGCGCGCTTCCCCTAACGCCTTCTTCACCGGGAGTTTTCACCTCTAAGTCACAGAGTTGTCTTTAAAAAAATAACAGTGATCTCAAATACTGTTCTAAGATTCTAAATTCTTCTGCGTGGAAGAAAGGAAAGCTAGAATTACTTTGTGCGTTTTGTAAACTTGTTAAGAAGCTATTTTTTAAATATACAGAAACGAAAATGCAGAAATATTTACAGAAATAAAATACATTTAGAAATAAAATACATTTAGCATGTAGCACAGATGCAGTGGAGCACAGTGGAGATCACAAAAGTTGTTTTAGTTCTGCTCATTTTCAGTGTACCCTTAATTGATTTTGCATATAGTCTAGTATGTCTCGTTTTGGTATATAATAGGAAAAAAATGATAGGAAAAAATACAGCAGTAAATTTTGACACATTGTAATATAGTCAAGAATTTCAGGGACAATGTCTTTGCTTTGTTTCAGGATTGTCTTTCAAGTGTACTGCATAGCAAATGTAAAAGTGGAAGCTCCGTAGCATACAAAGGTAACAGGAAAACATGTTTATATGTTTTTGTTTAGGGAAAATCTTCATTTAAGCTCTATATTCCTGAATTTATTTAAGTAGCTCTGTATTTTCTCACTGAATACTTTAAATAGAGAGAAATTCTTGAGCTGGAGTCTGTGTAATCTGGGAACTGGCCTGGGAATGTTAACACTGGTTCCCAACCTGTTTGTGGTTCAGTCTTATTTCAGTCCACCTCATCACACTGTATTTATTTGCCTTTAACGTAAAGATGAATATTTAATATCTAGAATACCTTTAGCCTTCTTGAGAAATGCACCTTGCTAGTGCACACAGATAGCATGAAAAACTGTGTATTATCAGACTTTACGTACAGATAAATTAGCATATGAACACAGACTTTAAAACTTCAGAAAGACAAATCTGAATTGAAAACTAATGTTGTTTCCAACTGTATTTGTTTTGATTTTCTAAAGAAATCATACTTAATGCAAGCAGTTGCATTGGTCTGCCTGCTCAGCGTTCCTTCGTAGCATCCCTGGAAAATTCTTTAACCCCATTTCAGTCAAATACAAAAAGAGAACTTGGAGTTAGTGTGGTCCATTGAAACTGTGTGAAAATTGATGGTTGGATTGATATATAGAAAATCAAGTATTATTATTCCTGTTGCTAATAATAAGTTTTTTGTAATAGAGCTAAATTTGAAGAACTAGCCAGTACGTAATGTTGAATATAAAAATCAACTTATTTAAAAAAAGAAATGTTAAGAATAGTTATCAGCTATAAAAATAAAAACTTCCTAAAGAAGCAGCTCAGTTGTTTACTTTCAGTATTTTTTTGTCTTCTTAAGCCCAGTGGCTTTCAAAGTCCTCTTCTCAAATGTGATAAAATTATTCCTGTTTTATATATTTCACAGGTGACATGGACAGCTCCCCTGAAGATACAGCTGTTTCATTATCCAGTTGTTCTTTACAGTCAGAATTTATTACACAAAGTGGAAGAAGGGACAGCATCAGATCATTAAATGATTTTCTACAACATTTAAAAAACTTGGATTGGTAAGAGCTGTTTTGTCTTCACTTCTGTATTATTTATTGTCTTTCCAAAATCCAAATCATCTTAATACATCAGGATTTTAAGACCAATCCGTATGCAGACCATAAATTCAGAATCTCTTTTAAGATTTCTGCTTTTTTTTGTTAAGTGACCCACATATGAAGTATTAAAAGCAGATTTTGAGGAGAAATATTTTCATACTCCCTTCAACACGGAGATTGTAATTTAGTGATAGAAACTAATCTAGGAGGAAAGCAAGCAGTTTAACCTGATGAATGCTTTTAAGTTTATTTTTAGAGAGAATTTTATTCCAAAAGCCAAAAAAAATCCATTTCTAAGGCTGCTTTACAGCACATACTAAAAGGTTTTTGCGTGTTTGAGCTATCCTGTGTTTTGATGGATGGTGAAGAGAGAAGTTTATTTTAATTGAATGTACATGTGTTTACAGCATGGAAATTCTATTTATTTTTACTACTCTCAAGTTACCAACATCATGAGTTGTTGTGTTCATAATCTTGAGAATAACAATGCCTTTCATCCAAGTCATGTAATTTTGCTGTTTATTTGCAGCCAGTTATTAAAATCTTAGATTGAACAATGCTTACATTTTTGTACAAGTCTTTTCTCAATGCATATATATTGAATATGTTAGAATAACTTCAAGTTTTTGTTCTTTGTATTTTTTAGCTCTGATGATGAGCAAGATTCTTTTCATGAATTAAATGAGCTTGAAGGAGAAGAAAATATTAATGACTCTGGAACTAATGCAGTTCAAAATACAGCTACGTATATGGAAACAGGTAACAAATGTTAATTAACAGTTTTAAATTTTCTTCTATAATTTTGTGTTATGTAATATCAGATTCTGCTTCTACTGAATGTATTTCTGTTCAGTTCATAAATGTAGTAATCAGATAAAATTTAATTTTCAGATGTAACTTTTCATGTAAGCATGAGTTGCTCCTCTGGAATTCGTTAAGGAGATCTAGAGGTTTTGTGCAATACTGAAGACATTTTTAATATGAAAATTCAACTGTTAAAAGTCACATGGCCTGAATAATGTGAATTCTATTCATGAATTCAGTTCTGAATTCATGTGAATTGGGTTCTTAGTAATGTGAATTAAGAAGTAGATTCTTTAAAGAAAAAAAAGTAACTAGCTGCATAAACAAATAAAAACACTCAATAAAATTGGTTTTTTAATGATCATAACCTGTCACTAGATGGTGAGAGAAGGTTATCCATTATCACTGGGTTAACTCAGGAAGTTCTTTCTGAAATGCTATAGTAGTGACCGGCTGGAATTAATTCACTGTAAACATTTGAAATTTTTGCTACTGTTGGAGGAGTTGGTGACTTTGTGATCAGTGCAGATCTGTCTCATTGGAGAGTTTTAGGTTTAGAAGTATATTGCAGAATTATTTTGAAGGCAGATCTGTAAATGTAGAAAGAGCCAGCAAAACAACCCCTAACAGGCTAGTTTCTCACATCTTGCTCAGTTAGTTTAATGTTAGACCGAGATCTAGTCACCAGGTAGTCATTTGTACAAAAATATTAAGAGCTTTTCATTACATTATTTTTCACTCCATGCTCACACATTTCGCACTGATGTCTGTGGGATTTGTATTTTGAATAGAGGCTACCATTTTATTCAAAAAACTTCACTGATGGATTTGAACAAGTTATAGAAGGTAGCTCTGAGCAGTTCTCCATTACTCTTCAGGAGATGATTACATTAATTCTTCATTTTGTTACCTCTTGCTCTTTACTGGTCACTCTAAATGTGAAAAATAGGTTTTCCTGCTTTTGGAAAAACAATCATATAATTATTTATGTAAGTCTGTGTTTTTAATGTAAAATGTGTTTTCCTTCCCTAGGTGACACCTTTTCATCTCATTTGGCTGCTCATACACAAACATGTAGTGACCAGAATAATACCAATGGTTTGATAAGAAAGAGAGTAAATGGGACTGAAACTCAAAAACGCAATAGTCGAGGCTTAATACCACCTCACATCAGTCAGATATATGATGAATTATTTGTCATACATCAGAAGCTCCAGGTGGGAAGTAGAACAACCTTAACATTTTCATTGAGTAATGGTACAGAGATGCTTGGTTTTAGCGGAGAATTGAGAAATTGCTAGTATGATAAATCACTGTCATTTGCCTCGTCACCTAATCCCTTTTTACTATTCATACTGTTGAATGTGTTGCAGTTTTTACTAGCAATGGAGTTATTACAGGAGTTCGTAAATACCATGATGCTCTAATGATGCGGTTAATGACATATATTCTCCTGTGGTTAGAGAAGGAGAACTGTGGGATTTGGAAACCATCTATTCACAGAATTTGGACTTCTGTGCCTTCTCACTGCAAGCATTGCTTGAGTTCTGAAAGGGTCTGCTGTGCTGTGTTTTGTATCACAGCAGGCCTTGCATCTCTGTGGTCAGAGTTCCACATCACAGGCTCATGCTCCACAGCCTGGAGAACATGGGCGCCATGGGTACCACCCTGGCGTTCCGATGTAACTCAAAGTAGATTCTTCAGGATAGGAGAAGTGAGCTCTAAAACCTTTAGAGCAAAGTAGTTTAAGTTACCCCTATCAGTTGGAGGATATTTATTCACTGGTTTAGCAGTAGTGCTTTAACTTGCAGAGTGGTTAGAGCAGGAGCTAAGGTACTTCCTCAGCTTGAGGATCTTTGAATGGACTTGGATGCAGTGTTGCATCCAAGGGCATCGTCCTGGGTGCTGGGCATTGTCTGCGGGTGTTGCTTCTCCAGAGCCTGCCTGAAACTGTTCTACTCATTCTGGGAGATCAAGAGTCCTTGTCGTACTCACCTCCTGCACAGCCCTCTTCTGCCCCATCTTTCCTCCTCTACCAAGTGGCAATTCTCAGTGGTTTTTCTCCTGGCAGGCCTACGTCACTAAGCAAAGAACCCCCTATGTGCTCTGTTGGCTTTATTCTGGAAAATTACTCAAGTTTCTTCTAAATTGCCTGCCAAGGTGGCTTGCACCATATAGGATGAAACTTACTCTCTGCTCCTCTCTACCCCACCACTTTTCAAGAGATATTTCCCATGAATTGACAAGCCAGTACAGCAGTGCTCAGGGCAGCCAGCCTCTTCAGACTGTTCTGTCTTATGGTTATCATTATGCAAAATTTTCAGAAGAGTTTGACTGCCTGAAGTGATCCTTGAACAACCACATGGAGTATTTCGGGAAGCCAGATAACTCCACTGTCTTGTTTGGGTTAATGGGTGGGGAAGTTGAAGTAAGATGGCCATTAGAATACTCTTAGTTAGAGAACCATTTGGTAACATCCTGTATGATTTTACCAAAAAGTTAATGCCTCTGTGGGAAACATTCAAAGTCAGTGTAAACTGTGATAAATTTCATGTTTTTTAAAGGCATTTCAATGTTATCTTGATACAGAAAGAAAGTTCAGTGCAGCAGGAATATGCTCTGCAACTCCAGAAACGAGAATGTTTCCTGACTGAGCGGGAAGCGCTGCTTTTTAGACATGAAGCAGCTTTGGCTAAGATAAGAGGCGTTGAAGAAGAAGTACATACAAAATTTCGAATAATAAAAGAGGTGCAGTAATGTATTTTATACTGTTTATTGCTATACTTATCATTATTTTGTATATAGTGATCTTGACGTGTGTTGAAAGGATATAATGCACGCTTATTTCAAGTGAGAAATCCTAAAATGACAGATCTATCTATGTAAAAGTACAAAATATTAGTTATAGTTTTGATACCATTTCTATTTCAGAAAGGCACTTTTAGGTCAGATACAAGCATATTTTACTATTATAATTTTGAAAGATAACCTTTTTTTAATATACAACTTCATTACATATATTGGAGAAAGAAGTTATGATTATTGTGAATCTACAGCTGCAGCTTATGTGAATGTCTTTGCATCAGCTGTAATTGAAATAGATTGATTTGGGAACATTTCAGGAGGGTGAGATTTTAGGACATAATAGCTATTGCAAAGAGTATTTGCAAAAAAAAATCACGAAATCTTTAAAGAAAGAGAAGATCAACTTAACCTTGGGGATATGGGAGGAAATCAAATGTTATGATTTTGCTGTGAGATGAAATAGATTTAAAAACACTTATTACAGGGTTTTTCTACTGAAATCAAGTCTTGTAAAAACCTTTGGTTATTATCCAGACTGCCAAGAGAAGTCCATAAAGTGCGGGTACTTTGTGTCAAAACCACAAATGGTGAAGTTAAATTTCTTTCAAGTCTGCAAGTGAGCCTTCCTATAAGCTGTGAAGGGAGGATGGAATATACTTTAAAAAAAGCAAAAGTGTACTGATGGAACTAGAACAGGACCTCAGCTTTGGATAGGGAAGGGGAGAAAGCAGAGAAAAGAAAACAATGTGGTAAATAATTAGCATGTACTAAATCATAAGCAAGTTGTTGAATTGGTCTACTATAGTAAGGTGAAATAGAGGTCTAGTAGTTATGCATATATCCTAACTTCATTAAAGCTTTATAAACAATTTCAGTTGACATTTTCACAAGCCTGTTAGGAAAATATAATGTAGATGAAATGTTATAGTTGTTGGAAAACTTACTGGAAGACTGTTCTGAGATAGTAACTGCCAGTATTTCACAGTAAAGATGAAAGAATGTGCACTGTGCTTCTGGAAGAATCTCCTTTGGATTCAGAACCATTTAGTATTTATGGTAATAAATGGTGTTAAAGATCACACCAAATTTGTAGAACTCGGGGAATATCACTTATGCTTGAAGAAATGGTTAGGATTAAACTAATCAAAGGTATGGCCTGAAAACAAATAAGACTGCTACTCCAAGCATGAGTAAATTGTGGGAAATCTGAGTAGAAATATCGTGGGCACAGATACAAGAGGAGGAACAACTGCACAGGTATTAACATATAGGATGATTCAAGGAGGAAGATGCCAATCTTCAGCTATCTAAAAGCTACCACAGAGGTTAAGAAACTATATTTTTTATCCGTGTCCATGAAGGAAAAGAGAAGAACTAAGGCATTTAGGTTGACAGCGAGGGAAATGTGAAATAATTTTATCCAAAAGCTATTTAAGTTGATGTCATCTTGGTTTTTTTTTTTTTCTAGTGGGTTTCAGATCATGCTTCTCAGTGAGGAAAGGACTGGATTAATAAAAAAGCCGAATGCAGTCAGGAAAACTGTGTGGGTGGCATGTAGTGTTCTGTACTGAAATTAGAGAGTCAAAGCTTCAGAAGTTCAGGCATTTGGAACATATATTAATGGATCATGAAATGCCATCATAGATTATTTTTCTGTTTTCTAGTAAGAGCTTTGAAATAAAAATGTGGTTTTATTTATTATATAATGACTAGTTTTTGTTACACCTATGTACAGTATTTGAAGGAAGTAATATAAAAATGATGTATGGAAGAGGAATGAGATGTAGTAGAAAGGCCAATATGTATTATCTGCTTTTAAAAATATATGTACTTTTTCAGTCTTGAAGTTTCCTGGAATTCTTGAAATCTATGCCTGCTGTCTGTGTAACTAGCTATTTTTCAGTAACAATTCTGGACCTTTTTTTTTTTTTTTTTTTTTTTGAAATGACTTTTAGAAACTTTAAAATTTAGATTTTTAAAGCCTTTTTGACAAACACTTCTGAAAAGCTGTGGGCTCAAATAGGGTGTATTTTCATCTGTGTAATAACTGCCTTTTGAATTCTGATCCCCTGAGATGCTCAGCAGGCTTGCTATTAAACTATTAAAAACTCTTAAGTAATCTTCTTGGTCTAATTTCCATGGCTCAGGCACAGTGAAACACTATGTAATTATTATCCAAGCCCTAAATCCTCAAGCCTTATAAAGCAGTATGTAATGTAATTTGGGAAAAAATGAATATTTTAATTCACCTCATTTTTTTTTTCCTCTAAGAACCTTTCATTCTTACAATTCTGCTCTTCTAGAGTACGTCTAATGTTTTTGGTCAATCTTCTCCCTAGATTAAGCAAACTCCTATCTGCATTTGTGATCAGCTGTGATTATTTTGACTGTCCTCAAGTTTGATCAATTCCTACATTAGCTTTTCAAATCTGTTCAAAGCTAGACTTTTTTTTTGTTCAGAATGGTTTTAACTGCCTGAAAGCAAGGCTATAGAAAAAGTATTAGACAGTTGAATTTAATTGTTAAGATGGATACAGGAAAAAAAAATCAGTACTAGAAATGAGCTTTATCCTTAATTTTCTCTTATTTATATAAGGAATGTGGATGTTCAGATGATTGGTATTAGGTGGAACCTAGAAAGCGTAAGACCAATAGACCATACATGGATGTTCTTATTTTTTCCTGTCCTGATCATGTGCAGACTTGACCATACAGAATTACAGATTTGTTCTTTGAAAGTTCATCCTGCTGGTTTAGCCCTAGAGTGGTACTTGAATATATTAGAGTTGTTTTTAAAATACTGCGTTGTTAACTCACATGTTCATAAAATCTCATATTTCTGTAGCAACATGAAGCAGAAGTTAAACAACTGACAGAAGCCTTGAGAGAAATAACTAAAGAAAACAGGAGGCTCAAATCATCATTTGACACCTTGAAGGAAAGGAATGACTCCTTAAAAAAACAGGCAAGGCTAGTTATTTCCTGGGATCAGTAGTTTGAAATGGTCAGCAGTCTTGCATGTTTGAAACATATTGGATTTGTGAAACTGATGATAATAGTGTTTCTGTCAGACGAGTCACGTCATTGGTTGAGAGAAGTTTCTGCTCCTTTTTGTAGTACTTAAAATTTAGTCTGTCAGATCTTTCACAGTATTTAAAAAAAGAAAAGTTGTTCCTCTGACCAGCTAGCAACAGCTGGCTCTTAGGAAGAAAAACCCTTCATACTGTGAGCAAATTGAGACTGGATGGAGAGCAAGTATTCTAGAATGTAATAGAACTACTCCGTGCTGAATTGTTTTGCTCGCTCCACTGAATCGAAAATAGGCTGCGTATTTCCAGTGCTTGTGATTGCTCAGTATGTTCTGTTTACTGAAGCAATATTTTTTCGATTGTTAAAGACAAGCTGAGACAGTAATTTACAGTAATACAGAGTTTGAATTTTGCCCTCATTTAAATATTAAGTATGACCTAAAATGCTGACACACAAAGTGTTATCTAAAGCATTTGACAGCTGATCTTTCACTGAATCAATTACTGCTGTCATTCTCTGAGTATAATAAAATTCTGCATTGCTTCCTAGTTTCTCTAAGAGTTGTGCATTTCTCTTCTGGCAGTTTGTGCCACAGTGGTACGTTTTTTGTGTTAAAGATCTGCAACATAGGTACTGACATACATACATAGGTACTTACATACATAGTACATACATAGATACTGACAACATAAATGGTGTAATTCTGTGATAATTATACTGTTCTATGTGTATTTAGATTATGTTTCTTACATTTAAATGGAGACAGTAGTTTCCTACATTTTTTTTTCTCACAGGCCAAGCACTTTTTGTGATGTGGTCAGTCTAATTGTTTTATCCTGAGAATCCCTTTCCAAGGCTGAATATAGACTATTCTTGAATTTTTTGTTCCAGCTTTGTGTCACTTCTTTATGAAAAAGTAATTATATGTCAGTAAATGTGTATTGCCTTTATATTTCAATAGGCATTTATAGTCTTTATTCTTCCCATAGAAACTGGATAGGATAGGCTGCAGGCCACCAAATTAGCTTGATTTCTAAGAAGGTGGATAAAAATTTTCTTCTTATAACTGCCCATACTTGGAAGAAGAAACTTGATCTTTAAATGATTCAATTGCATAGCAACAGCATTAAGTGATTTTAGGTTGATAATTAAGTAAAGTAGTAGGTTTTGAATCTACAGATATTTGACATGATTTTCTGATTCTTTCAGTTAAGTGACGTCACAGAGTTGAACAAGAAGCTGGAAGGTCAAGCGAGAAAAGTACAAGCTCGTTTAGAGAATCTACAAGTAAAGTCTGTTCTTACAGATACCTGCTTCCTTTAGAGTAAACAAATGAAGTATAATTCAATGTTTTGTTGTAGAGAAAGCATGAATTTTTGACAGTACAGAAGTCTAAGGATGTGTATCAAGTGGTGCAACAAAGTAAACCTGTCAAGCAAGAAAAAGGAACAGTAACATCGAAAATTGCTAAGGTAAGAATTGGACAAAGTGGAAGAGCGTTTCTGAAGAAACTAAATCGTGGAACATTCTTTACACCTGCTAGAAATTAAAAAATGTAGCTTCTAAGTTTATTCTATGAGTGAATTAGTTACAATAATGAAAGATACAGATTATATTGGGAGAAAGCACAGTTCACTGGAAGAACTAAGTTTAATAGACTAATAATGTCTGGTGAATTTTGTTATATATTTGTTGTTTATTGTATATTTACCTTTTATTCTCACCTTATCACTCCTTAACTCTCTCTCAAATTTGTGTCTTGCTTATGCTGAAAATAGTTTATTTTGCTGTATCAGAGCAAAACTTGATGCCTTCTGGTTACTACCACAGTGTGAGCATTGTTCTTGTAACTCAAAAAGTTAGTAGTTAGAGTTGTCGGGTAAGGATGATAATTTTGCAAGCCAGAGCTGATTACACTGCTGTTACTTTTTTGAGAAATGGTCTTCAGTGTGGGAAAGAGAATAAATGCAGTGTTCCTACATAGCTGCAGAATGATTACCTTTCAGAATCATCACATTATACCACTTAATGTTGTTCCATTTAATAGCAAGTCCTCTGGTAGTGCTCTTCCAACACTTCCATGTGGATAATGATTTTTTTCCAGCCAGAGACTAAACGGTATAATGAGAGAGAGTGGTATTTATACCGTCTTAATTAACCTATATCAGGTGCCTTAAGAGGATGTCTCTACATAGCCAGCAATGCAGATATTATGTAAACAGCATGTGTACATACATCTTAATGTGCTCTGGTTATGAGTGAAATAAAAATAGTATCATGAGTTACGGTTCTGAGTGAAAAGTAAAACTGATCTATGAAGTTAAGCACAAGAAAATTTTAAAAGTCTTCAGAGAACTGTTCATGCAGCCTGGCTTTAGGTATCTTTTTGTATCTTTTGTAGTGTATTTCAGTGCAGTAACGTTAAAGGGTCAGAATGACAATTTCATGAGGTCTTACTCTTTTTCTTTTTTTCTTTTCAAATCTTAGTTACCCAGTTAAATTGTAATAATGGTGTATTGTATGAAATTAATCAGTGTAGGTACTGTGTCTGGAAATAAAAAGTATGCAGACATTTCTTTTGCACCCAGAAACCATTGCAAATAACAACTGCCAGATTTTATTGGGCACATCTTCCTTCAAATTGTGCAAAATGTTTCCAGACTAGTGCACTGATTATTTCAGCCTGTTACCATGGAAAATAGTTGGGTTTAGAAAAACAGAAACTTGGAAACTGAAATATCTAATTTTGTGGGTTAATTACAGATCCCATTGAATTTGCAAGTTTATGAGCTTTTGACTGCTCTTATGGATTGGATCTCGGACCAGCATCTTAGCAAATTAAAAACACAAGAAGAAAAAGAGGCTAGTCATAAACTTCTGCTTACCCAGAACTCCAAAAAAACTTACACTCAGGAGAAGTGTATGAAGGTAAATATGAATCCAAGAGATTTGGATTGTTTGCCTGGGTTTCTGTGGGGTTTTTGTTTTTTGATTATAACATGTCTGCCTGTTTTATACATGTTTTAGTAATAAGTTAAAAAAAAAAAGGTCATGTTAATAAATCAGTGCTAATTCCAGCAATGAGATACAGTGGATTATTTTTCATTCATATTAAAAATTATATGTGTGTGTGCATGTATGTGTGTATATATATGGATTGCTTTTAGGAAAAGTGAATCTAGAGCTCAGTTTCAGATCGTCTTTTACTTCAAGTGAGTTTTGTCTGATGATAGTATCTTGTATTTTCTTTGTAATATTTTATGTATTACACTTTTTACCTAAGGAAATGTGCAAGTCTAATTTAAAATTCTTTAATACTTATATTGAAAGGTTCAGTAAGTGACTTATAAAAATAATATTAATGCTATATTTAACTCTTCTTTCTGGAGATACCAACATTTGAAAATCAGTATGTTTAGAAAATTTACTTTTACAGTTAATTTTTTTCATTATATTAAAAATATTCATTGGCATTGTATACGCTGAGGCTGAGCTTGTGGAATTAGGCATATAAATAGGCTTTTAATTTTATAGTTTCGCATGCAAAAATATGTTCCTGTTATCTAGATGAGTTCTGCCCAGTGAGTGTTTACATTTGCAGTATATTATTCTCCAAGAAAAACAGCGTTTTTTTTTTTAAATTATGAACTCATAGTTAATTTAGTTAGTTTGCACAGTAATTTTATACAGTGCCTGTAATTTTACTTTTTTATGTTTTTCAGCTTTTGCCTGTAGTTGCTGAGCAACTCCAGTGGATGCCATTTGTGAATTCTAAACTGCATATACCTGTGATGAAATTTATTTACTGGTCTATAAGACAGCTAGACACTGGTATGCAGGTAAAACAAGTAGTCTTCTTAAAATACCTTATTTTAATACTTCATTCCCGGATGATACTCCTGTTTTTTTATTCAAATATATTTAATACAGGAGTATTAAATATATTTGAAAATAGGTGCTTTAGATTATACATATCTTTCTCTCTTTGCAAAGTGTAAATTCATATTATTTACTACAGATGCGTGATTGATTTTTACACGTATGGGTGATCTCTCTTGCATTTAAGCATCTCAGAAATTGTATTTTTACATATATCTTCACAGAACTTGTGAACTAGTATCTTTAGGTCCATTTTGTGAAAGGAACTTACTGAAATAGACATGGCAAAGGAAAAAATAAATTGAGACTTCTTTATTCTCTGCTTAGTGGCTTAACCACAAAACATCCATTTTTTTTCCTTAGACTAGACTGCTACAATGTAAGAAAATATTTCACAGTATGATAAAGAAAAAGAGAGTAACCAGAGTATAAGGATACAGTCAGTATTTTGTAGCACTATCAGTAGTTCTGACAAGAGCTGGGAAAACTTGCAAATACCTTGAGTTGAAATGCAGTAGAAGAGTTAGCTGTTTCACTGCTTATAAGAAAAACTGTATTTTAAACATGCATGGTAGTAAGTTTTGTCCCAAAGTAATGATTCGGTATAGCTTATATTGAAAAATCTAATAGGATCTTGTATAGTATTGCTAGGATTTGTATTTAGACCTTGATTCTGTAAATGCTTTCAGAGACCATAACTTTCAGCAGCCCCACAAAGTGGAGCACACTGTGGTAGGCAGGGTTGACCGAAACTCAGCTTGTTCTACAACCAGATGTCAGCATATAAGGTGCCCTTGCCAGCAGGTCTTGCTGTGCAGCTGCATAGAATTATATTGTGACAGAGTGTCAAAGCATTTAGCTTAATCCATAGTAGAACATATCCTGTACATAAAACACTGAGTTTTCATGTGTTTAAAATGTTTACACTGAATGCGTTGTCCTTAACAGCATGCAGCAATGGCATCAACAATGAGGAGACTTGGTGAAGATGTTTTTAAAGGCACGACAAGTAAGGGAAGGCTGCATGCTTCTCCTGAACAGTCTAATGAGAGTAAATCAAAATCAGCAGCTTTCTTTAAGAGTTCCTTTATGCCTCTGAGGTTTCTGTCAACTTTAATTGTTCTGAAGACAGTGACACAAGGTAAGTTCCAATTTCACTGCCTTCCGCTTGCAATCCTGTGTCTACACAAAAAGTAGATGTGCAGGGCTTATCAGTTCAGTTGCACTGTAGTGTCTGATTGCTTTTTTTGTAAAGGGTGTTTTATTCATATTTTAACACCACATGAGGCAAAATGTGCTGGAATGAATACAAGCCTTGCTGTTACTAATTTTCCTCTCGTAATGCATATGATCACTTTGATATAAATTGTTGTTGTCAGAGGGATCCACCTTTCAGAAGAAGGAAGAAAAAATAATGATAGTAATCCTGTCAAATTATCACTGTAAGAGTGTTTGGATCTCCAAGATCTTTACTGCAGAGAGGGGTGCAACTTGATGTCTTATTTATGAATTCTACACAGTGTTAGGGCTCCTCTCCTGTATAGTTCATCCAAGTGAATGGCTCCCCATCCAGCATTATCAACACTAAAAAATGCTACTCCAAAATTGCCATTCGTTTGGTTCTCACTTCATTGCCTCAGTAGCAAAGGCACTGATGTTCTTCTTTTTGTAAAGATACTTCAGAGTTCAAAACCACCTGTGTAACAAAAAAAAGTGGTATTTTCTTCCATTTTTTAAAAATTCTTAGTCTGACATAGTATAGCAATATATGATATTAACAAAGACAAGTAAGACTATATCTACTGTTATAAAGAGATAATACAGCTCTGAAAATAGTGTTCTTCTTAAGATCATTAACAGTTGCTCCACTGTACAGCTCCCAGAATGCTGTGACAGATCATCTCAACAGGGCCTTCTCTGAAAACAGAAATTCTCCGAAAGGACTAAAAGCACTTTCTTCAAAAACATGACAAAAATGGGTTATTTTTGTTGAACCACGAGTGTTGAATACTCTGAGAAGACACATAAACTTGGACCCTTTTCTGTCTGATCCCTGGGAAGTAAAGCTTCAGTTGATTTGGTGTATGGTAACATTTTTTAAATTAAGTTACAGATTAATATTGGTCCTTTAAACAGGTTCTATTTCTATTTTAAATATGCCTTCTTTGAATGCTACAGTAGTAACAGTTATTTCAGTTAACAATTGCTTAACAATTCCTAAATCAGAAACCTGCAGATTTGATGAGTGATCCAAAAAAGTGTCTGTCTTGAACTTCTACCATTAGATTTCTCGTTTGACAGAACTGTTTTAATTAAATAATGGATCGACTGATCTCTGTAAAGCAATCTTGTTTGCTAGTGCAACAAGAATCCATCAGCATGAAAGCAGCAGAGTTGATAGGTCCCCTATGAACCCTAAATATCTTGCTCCATTACCTTTATGTTATTTAGGAAGTAGAGCTTCCAGAACAGTTTTCACAAAGGCAGTAAAGCCTAAAAGTACTGCTGTAATTTTCGATTCTAGATCATCTAGATGATCTTCAAATCATTATATTCATATATAGGTTTTATAGGATGGGGAGAGGATAGGGAAGAAATCAAACAAACTACAGGATGAGAGACTCTTTTTATTCCCCTTCCTTTTTCTCTAATATTCTTCCCAGGATCTTTACATCTCACTAGAAGAGATACATAATTGTGGTGTAAAACAGAATTCTCTACTTACAACCTACATATTCTGCAAAGAAATAGGTGAGACTGGGTCTTCCCTGTGAGCTGAGTTTGAAAAAGAAGGCAAAAGTTTAAAGTACACACTACCAGTTAACAAGAATCAGGCTGTATCAGGACAGAGTTCAAGAAAGCTGGGGAAAACACAAAGTATAGAGCAACAGTTTTCAACTGATTTGTTTACTGCTGACTTCAGATTCCTTTTGTCCTTTTGGGAAAAGTGGTGAACAAAAGGTGTTAATATTCTTTATATAGCACCAGATAGATGCACTCTAGGACAGGAGTAAGAGTTAATAGTTGCCTATATGCAATCACTCACCCTATGTAGTGCTGTGGAACAGGGGTTTTATCCAAGAATGAGGTGTACAAGGCTGTCTTAAAAGAGAATACTTCTATAACCCATTTCCAGATCTTCATGTTGCAAGCTCCTTATTCTTCTTTCCTGAAAATACTTTAAATATAATTTTGGTATCATCAAAACACAATCATTTTTCCCTGTGCCGTAATCACAAGCAAGCTGATAAACCTGGTCCTTCATTGGGCAGGAGGTTGGACCAGATGATCTCCAACTTGAGTTATCTGGCAATTGTATTTTTGTTCTCTCTGTATTATAATTTGTCTTTGAAAATGGGAGACCCTGCATCCTCTTGGCAGGTAACATGAAGAGGTGGAAGGGATTTATAGAGATGTTCCAATTGCAAAGCCATGACAGAATGACAGTTCCTACTTGGGCATCTGTGGTTTTTTTTAATTAGTCTTCTACATGATTTTTTTTTCCTCTCAGTCTTTCTATATTTTTTGGGCCAGTTCTTAGGAAGCAGAGATTCATATAACAGAGCTGCTGTCATCTTTGTCAGCCTGATTGACATTTACCAGGGATGCAAAAGATTTAAATTCTTTTCATATTGAACAGCATTCTCATTCCTGGAAGTGATCCCTCTGGATTAAGTGGATAAGCATAGTGGTGTGTTTTTATGCTTAATAGACCTGTGCTCTGTATATATTGTGAATATTTACAGTAAATAGAGGATTTAAACATTCTCAAAGAATACCTTGAAAACCTTAGTGGAAAAAAAATAGAGCATTTTAGCTACTGGAGGGAGCAATTTCATTCAGTATGTTTTGTGGAGGCATAATAATTATAAATGGAGATTTGCGTTTCCAGAAGTGCTTGCTAAAACTGATGCAAAAGCAATTGCAATACTAAAAATAGTCGTTTGAGAAGCCTATCCTAAATGATGAAAGCTGGTGATTAGAGTGAATCAAGTTAGCTTCTCATGGTTATTTTTTGCAGCTAGCTTGTATAAAGGGAAAACTATTATTTATGTTAAATATGTGTTTAAAAAAAAACTAAAGAAAAAACCCCAAAAGTATGAATTTTAATAGGAAAAAATGACAAAATGGCACAAATGACCTACTCAAAGTAGTACATTTAGCTTAAATATGTATCTTCTGTTTTCTTTCACGGTTTCAATACCCAGCAGGTGGCACTGCATTTCTGCTTTTGCTGCTGGATAAATTATTTCCATGTATTTAACTTTTTGCTATTTAACTTCAACTGACCAATGTTATTTGTACTTGCTAAGTCAGACTTAAAATCAGGAAATTAGAAAATTGAAGAGATTCATTTAATCTAAATTCTCTGTATAACTTAGTACATTGAAAGTGGCTGGATATATGTAATGTATGCAATGGAACTTAAACATCTAACAATTTCTTTGGAAATGAATGTGAGCACTTGCTTTCATTCAAATGGTCCAGCTCCTTTGATAGAGGTTGTCCAGATGGCAAAATCTCAATCTCAAAAGACATCTTTTTTTTTTTTTTTTTTCCCCCTCCCCTCTCATATGTAAAACAGTGTACAGACTCCATTTTTTTAAGTTAACTTTTCTTTGATTTATGGGCTTTAGTCAGTTTTTTTGTCCAGTCTTTCGAGTTAAAGCACAACAAATGTGTTAAAGAGCAAATGAAGGTATAGGATTTCTTTAAAATAATGGAATATCTTTAGCCATTTAGCTGTATAGTTTTGTTTGGTTTGTTTTTTGTTTTTAGTATAATATCTGCAGCACCACTCTCAGAACAGCTATTCGTGTATTGTTTAGTAGAACTGTAATTATATATATTATATATATATTCTGCTTGTCTTTTGGTGTCTTTCAGCAGACTACCTGGCTCAGGCGTTTGATTCCCTTTGCATAGACTTGAAGACAGATGAAGGAAAGTCTTTATTTTTGGAGTACCAATGTGTGCCCGTCTTATTAAATCACTTAAAAATAACCAGTAGAGGTCTGCTTTCCAGTGCTCTTGATGGATTACTTCAGATGACCATGGAATCTGGTAAATTTGCTTTTTTCTTTTTTTTTAATTACCATTTTAATAAAATTATGAAAATGGATGAGGTAAGCATAAGTACCAAATGAACATTAATGTGATTCCTCTGTACAGATAATCAGGTCTAATATTAGCATTCATTTCTGTCATGCAAATACCCCAAAAATGTAAAGCGTATATCTGAATTTCTATCAGTTCCTTGTCTTTTCTTTACCCTCTCAGCATATGTGTTTTCTATTTCGCCCTGCTTGCTTTCTGATTTACAGGTGTGAGTTTTCTTGTTGTTCTTGTTCTTTGTGTTGGCTACAATTCTTTCACCTGTTTTAGCTTGCTGTCTTTTTGCCAGTGAATACTTTTCTTTGAAATTGGGCTTTACTAGAGCAGTCATTTAATGTAAAACCTGACAGCAGATGAATATAAAAAATTAGGACTTTTACTAAAAATCTTTTCCTGATTTGAGTGAACAGCTCATCCCTACTTATTTCCTAATAATAGGAGACAGCTTGTCTACAGGAGATGGTTATTTTTCACTGGATTCTGCTCTGCTCTGGCCCTTTGAAAGGTCAAGGTGATTTCTCAAGTGACTAACGGCTAAATGTATGATAGTATATGATAACCTACTATTAGGTACATTCCAGTGCCATGTTGAGTAAACTTATTACTTCTTAAATGAAAATCACTTGCTGTCTTAGATCAGAGGAGAGGGTGTTATTCTGTCGTCTTGTATTACAGTGGCAAAAATAGTGGTATGTCTGTCCTGAGATTGAGCAGCATTGAATTACCAACCATTTTGTAGTGAGATAAGTGGCAGAAAAAGTTTAACATAAGTTTTATTCTACCTTCTAGCCTCTTTTCCTGACCATGCAGTTAGTGCACTCTTACACTAAATTATTTAGGTTCAGTGGTTTAAAGGATTGCAACTTCCTAGTAGCTGTAAAGATACTTTTATTAAAGATAAGTAAAGATATTTTTGTACCGTTCTGTCTTTTCTGTACTTCTTGAAAGTTGCATTTACAAAAGCTCAGGAAAGTTTATTTTGGAAATCATGGAACAAAATTTCATTTTAGTGCATTTACTTCCTGTGATAATATTGAATCAGATATTTATAGAATCTAGTTCTGGAAATAGTCGCTTCCCTATGTACTCGCGCTTCCTTGCCTGATTTCCTTGGCAGTAAATTAAAAAACAGTAATGTTAGATCAGCATGCTGTATTCAAAACATTGCTCAAATTATATTACTCCAAGGACTCCTATTTGGGTGCAGGGTGGGGAATAGGTGCCTTTTTTTTTGTTTGTTCGTTTTGTTTTGTTTTCTGTTAGACCTTTTATTTTGCAAGAATGAAAAGAATCAAGAGCAAATATGGTAGAATAATTAACTCTGCAGTACATTCCCTGAGAGAGCAGCTGATCTTGCTAGATCAGAAGATGGTCCAGACGATGGCTTTAGGGTACTGCAAAACCTGAACAAAAATGCATACAGCTGTTTCATTTCCACATTTCCTCCTGGAAAGCCAAGTAATGTGTTAAATGTTCTTCACTATTCTGTGCCTGGTAGGCTTGGCATAACATTTAACAAGGAATTATGTGTTAAAAAATCTGTAGCATCGTTTTTTGGCACTTTAGAGATGCCATATTTCTTTCCAGGCTTTCTTTGCACCCAACACTAGGTTGGCTTCTCATGGCGAATATTTGGGAGAGTAAAACAGAAATGATCGCTTAAAGTAAGTCTAATAAAGAGCAGTAAAGCAGGAACTGTTTGGCAGAGATCTCTGTCTTTCACTAAGTGTGCGTTGATACTAACCATGTGCTTCTGTCAAGGTAAGGCCAACTTTATTAAAGCAAGTTGTCTATTTATGAAAAGCCTCCCACAAAGTGGGAAGAAGTAAAACCTGTGTGAGGAGAGGCAGACAACAGCCAAAATCTCTGTGTGTCATGCCTCCTTGTACGTTATGTGCCTATACATGCTTTGGGATGTATGGGCACCTCTGTGCCCTTTATACTGCTACTGATGAAGATAGCTATCAGAACTGAAGTTAAAACTGTGAAATATTACTGCCATTTAAAGTTTGCTACTTGTTCAGTTCAAAGAGCAATGACACTCTCTGCTTATTAAGAATTTGAAGGTCCTCTTTGTCTTCAGTTCCAGTGTGAAGGAGGAAGAAGATAATACGTATTTTGCACTGCTTAACTCAGCAGTGAGAGCTACAAAGCAAGAAGCATAGGCTGGCACACAAATGGCTCTCTCCAGCTTTTAGTAACAGATTTTCAGGAAACCTGAATTGGAATCACCATATCTAGTGAGTGCAAGAGAGTTTGGGTAATGAGCATTGCAGGTAGTTTCAGTGTGTTTCTACTCTTGAGTTACCTTTTCCATGCATATCTTTGTGCAAGATACTGCTGAAGACACATGTTCATTTAGATGATAGAAGAACAGTAAATTATCCACAATATTCAAGGCTTAAACATTTGATTCTTATTGCAGAGATAAAAGGGAAATACCAACTTGCTTTGACCCTCTGTATGTCAGCAGGTCCATTTGCATTCTTACTGATAACACCATTTGGCATCATTTTTGGATCCACAAGATAGGCTGTCAGCCTTCAAGATGCTTTTTTCTGTTCATCCCTCTATATTTTTATTCCAGATTGGAACATTTTCAGTCACTACTAGGATCAGGTTTTGCACTTTCATCTTTGATTCCACGTTAGTGAGAGCTTGCCACATTCCACAAGAATGATACCAGACTAGTAGGTCTCATAAAGCAGCTCTAAGCTCATTTAAAACTGTAGATAAAAATATGCCCGCGGTCCACAGCTTGAAGCACTGAATACAAGTTAACTCACACAAACTGTTCAAGAGTAGATGAAAACAGTGCGTCTAGCCAGCCAGGCCTTAGAGACACAGTGATACATTTGAGGAAAAAAAGGGAAAAAACAGCTGAATGAGATCTTACCCAATGGTGTGCTCTGTTAGCAGATACCTAGAAACTTCATAGATGGCTGAAATTCAGCTCTGAGTAATTGGCAGGGTTATGTTTTTGTCTCATGCTGTTTGTGTGACAGAGTAATTGGCAACCTCTGGATGAGCTGTTTGAGTGGTCTAAGTTGAAGGAGGAATGAGGAAGCAATAGGTTGCTTCTAAATTTCAAGATTGGGAGAATTAACAGCATTTTATGAACATGACAGTAGAAAATCAACTCAATGAGAATATTTTGCGCTTTTTTTCTTGAAACATCTTTTTTCTCATATTTTTGTGTAAAAATGTTAATAACAGTGAATAGACTTGTGTTCATTTTGAATAGCTGGTATATATGAAAATAGTAAGGAGGTGTTTTAGCCGTATTTTTACTGTAGCTTTCTCATCAGTGCTATCTTTGCCTCATGGTCACACAGGATGAATACTAGCTCATATTTGTCATTTTCAGTCTCTTATTTGACTCCCAACTGAGATTTCAGACCATCTTTATTTTATGAAAGGTACCCATCTTTCCATGCTACAAATATAGCATTATAAAAGCGGAATCAAGGGAGCAAGTCCTTCATTCCCTTGGAATAATGTTGCTTTGCAAGAGTCATCTGATGAATGCAGAACCATTCAACTTAATGCTTCTTTGGTCTCATCATGATCTTGAATTCTTGGTTGATGGTTGTTCTGACATCCTTATTGTCTCCCAAGGAATAAAGAGGAACCAGATACATTCCTCTTCATTTGAAGGCAAGAAAATTTTTTGAAAGTGCTTGAGGTTTTGGAAGATTTCCTTGTCTACTGTAGGCACTGGCATAGCAGACTGCCAAACTAAGATGTTTGGATTTTAGTTGCATCTGTTACCTGTAAACCAGTCTGAAGCCAGAAAGAAACTAGCAAAATGTCTGATTGCAGATGGGCAGTTTATTGCTGACAGCATATGTCATAAAAACATTTGCACAAGGCATCATCATCAGAAAACCCTCAGCTTTCAACTGTCTTTGAAGAAGATATGAAAGTTTTGCAAATATAGAGAAGTAGGCATTATTGAATAAACTGAAATAGGGCTTTCTCTGAGAATATTATCCAAAAAAGTACATTTCATATGTTAATAAACTTCAGGTGAATGTGCTCAGAGAGATTTCCAAAATGCCAAATTTCCAAAATGTGATTTGACATCCTTTGGAATTTTGGAAGTAAAATGTCTTCAAACTGCTACATATTGGTTTCAGTTTGCTTGAATGGCTTACAATATACTTATTCTTTAGCATAGTTCTTAGCATTTCCCATTTTGCATCTTTCCTCCGCAGATATTGTTTCTAGGCCTGTAGTTCAAGAAAAAAATGCCTGTGTGCTAGATATGCAACATATTTTGGAACATTCCAGTAGCACATAAATGACAACAGCAGGAAAATCTGTTCTGTGAGGGATGAAGAAGATGACATCCATTAGTATGAAATCAACCTGTAGTTGAATACTTACACTATCTTGTTAAATACTCCCATTCCTGTCTTTTCATGCAGCTTATCGTATTTGTTTTAAACTGTGAATTAGGTAAAAGGGTTATGAAGGGTGTAGTAAACTTTCAGTTGCTTATCAAAAATACCAATTGTTTAGCTATAGTCTGGTGCTGGTTCACACACTGCTTTTAGCAGAGAACTGCCTATCAGCTTCACCCTGTCAGTTCTACCCAAGGCAGCATATATTTTAAATCTCTTGTACAAAATTGCAGATTTCTGACATATGGGATTGGTAGGTCATTCTTTCGTTACCTTATGTGCATTCACAGAAATCAAAATTTACTCATGCATTAGGCATTCCCAAAGCACTGGCCTTGGCTTATTACTGGCTCTTTGACACAGTAGAGAAGTTACAGTTGCTTCCCTGTTTTTCATTTACCAGGAGACTCATTTCCATTAGTGCACGCATATTCAAAAATTACATATTGAAAAAACAATCTGTAAATGAGTCTGTGCTTACTGTAAGCTGAGGCATATTGTGATAAAGCTTAAGGCCAATCTTTTAACCATATTAATGTGACAGATTTTTAGGACTTTCAGGATATATTTTTTAGTGCGTTGTATTCACACATTCACTAAACATGACTTTTTTTGAGAGAGAGCGTATGTGTGAGAGAGAGAATATTCCAGTCATGCATATAAGCAATTCTGTATTCAAACTTACCTATTTCATAGGAGAGCTAACTCATTTCATAAGGGATGCTAGTCAAGTCAGTGGAGATATACAGATTATCTCTATAACAAGCTATTACTATTTCTTACCTGTCAATATATATATATATATATATATATATATATACACACACATATATCTATTTATCTGAACTGCCAACATGCACTCTCCCAGTGTATCTTCTGCTCTTCCTTTGAGTTGGTGCATCTCCTTAACAAGTGCTAGAACTGGTATCTCTAAAAAGTGGATGTGTAGAATCTGTCAAATAAATGCTGGTGAATGTTTTCTTTTTGTGTGTGTATAAATAATTGGTTTTTTGTTTGTTTTTCATTTTTATATGAGCATTTTGAGATTTTTAAAGACTACATACAAAGAAAGTAAGAAATAAAAATGCCTGTCATCTTAGGTTAAACTTTAACTGCATTTGTGAGCATATTGTTTTTACTGGTGGCTTCATAGGACTGAAGGATTTCAAGTGAGGTTATTCTGCAGTACTGAAAGGGTAAAAATCAGGTCTGTAAGGGAGGGTTCCCCCCTCTACAGCCTATGTGAAAGGCAGGTGTGATATTATCCTGAGGAACAGTGTTTGAAGCTAAAGCAGGAAGAATGATTTATAGCTTATAGGGGATAAACATGGAAATACAAACTGCTTGTAAGAAAATCCTTGCTCTGCCTTACCTTCCTAATTTTTTTATTCTTTCTTCTGTAAACAATGAATCTATTGGATTAATATCTGTTTTATTTTAATCTTTTAACCGCAGGTAAGTATCTTTAGCTTTGCTACTGCAACCTGCGGTGATGCTAGGCCTGTGTATTACAGGCAGTTTCCGAAAGCTGAAAACAAAAGGGTGCACCAAGAGTTTTCAGATACTTTTGTCAATTCTTTGTGGACTTAGTTTGGATGTTTCTGATGAAATAAATAGTTACAGTCTTTAAATATGAATGTGGTAAGTGGTGTCAGCTCACTCAACTGAAGTCATAGTAGCCTTTCTAATAAGAAAAAAACAAGTCTGGTAATTCTTTTCTTCTTGTTCTAGTAACAAATGTATAATGCCTTAACCATTTTAAGTCTTAGATATTTCATCCACTTCAAAATCAGAAATAGAGCAGACTCTTAAAAAAAATATTTAAAGTACCTACTTTGCAAGTGAAACTTGATTATTCATTCATTGTAGTACTGGTCTTTATGAGCACCATAACCATTTGAAGGTAAATGTGAATGTTAACCTTTTTTTTTTCTTTTTATTATTACTTGGATATATGATTCCATTCCTAAACATTTTTATGAATACTTTAGAACAATAGAGCTTACTAAAAGAGGATCTTCTTTGCTATTATTTGCTAAACTTGTGGATTTTGTGTAAATTATTTTCGTATACCTTTGCATAAAATGGCTTAATTTCAAACAACTAGGTGTAATTCAGTTAAAAAATTAATAAGCAGAACAGACCTGCTGTGCTTAGTAGCAAAGTCTTCTCAGGCTTTCAAGAGGAATTGAGAACAATGCTATAGTTGGACTAACTTGTTTCTTTTTGTATCTTAGTCTCTGATGTGTCCATTTTCTGTTCCTCCTAGGCCTTTTCTAGTGTTAGTAGTCCGGCAAGATTTTTAGGTTTTTAAACACAGTTCTTTTCCTGCTTTAAATGCAGCTTCAAAATGACTTTTCACAGAATCACAGAATATTTAAGGTTGGAAGGGACCTCTAGAGATCATCTAGTCCAACCTTCCTGCTCAAGCAGGCACACCTACAGCATGTGGCACAGGGTGGCATCCAGGCGGGTTTTGAAGACCTCCA
>NW_020454583.1:1689989-1694776 GCF_003342845.1 Nothoprocta perdicaria
CACCAGAGCTGAGTAGAGGGGCAGAATCACCTCCCTTGACCTGCTGGCAACACTCCTCCTGATGCAGGCCAGGATCCCATTGGCCTTCTTGGCCACGAGGGCACACTGCTGCCTCATGGTTAACTTGGTGTCAACCAGGACTCCCAGGTCCGTCTCCGTGGAGCTGCTCTCCAGCAGGTCGACCCCTAATCTGTACTGGTGCCTGGGGTTATTCCTCCCCAGGTGCAGGACCCTGCACTTGTCCTTGTTGAACCTCATGAGATTCCTCTCTGCCCAACTCTCCAGCCTGTCCAGGTCCCTCTGGATGGCAGCACAGCCCTCCGGAGTGTCGGCCACTCCACCCAGCTTGGTGTCATCTGCAAACTTGCTAAGGGTGCATTCCGTGCCCTCCTCCAGGTCATTGACGAACAAATTGAACAGCACTGGGCCCAGTACTGACCCCTGGGGGACACCACTGGCCACAGGCCTCCAACTGGACTCGGCCCCATTTATCACCACCCTCTGAGCTCTGCCATCCAGCCAGCCCTCGGTCCACTGCACCGTGCACTCGTCTAGTCCACTCTCCCGAAGCTTCCGTATGAGGATGGTATGGGAGACAGTGTCAAAAGCCTTGCTGAAGTCAAGGTAGACAACGTCCACGACTCTCCCCTCATCCAGCCAGCCTGTCATCCCATCATAGAAGGCTATGAGGTTCGTCAGACATGACTTCCCCTTGGTGAGTCCATGTTGACTGCTCCTCAACAGCTTCTTCTCCTTCATATGCCTGGAGATTCTCTCTAGGATGAACYGCTCCATCACCTTTCCAGGGACAGAGGTGAGGCTGACCGGCCTGTAATTGCCCGGCTCCTCCCTCTTGCCCTTTTTGAAGACTGGAGTGACGTTGGCTYTCTTCCAGTCCTCGGGCACCTCCCCTGCTCTCCAGGACCTCTCAATGATGATGGAGAGAGGCTGAGCAATAACCTCGGCCAATTCCCTCAGCACTCTTGGGTGCAWCCCATCTGGGCCCATAGATTTTTGAGTGGCCAGTTTGCCTAAGTGATCCCTAACCCAATCCTTCTCAACCCACGGAAGGTCTTCCTCTAGCTCATTTATATCTCTTCCATTTGTGCCCTGCAGTTCATGGCGGGTTGCCTTAGCAGTAAGGACAGAGGCAAAGAAGGCATTTAGTAACTCTGCCTTCTCGGCATCCTCTGTCACCAAGGCCACTTCTCCATTCAGCAGTGCACTAACGTTTTCCCTCGTCTTCCTCTTGCTGTTGACATACTTATAGAAACCCTTCCTGTTGTCCCTGACGTGCCTCGCCAACTCTAATTCCACCCGGGCTTTGGCCTTTCCAAGTATTTTGTGAAAGCATAACCTTTTTCCCTGCCTTTTAAATGTTTTGGCTTTAAATGAGTAAGTATACAGAACCACAGAATGGTTGAGGTTGGAAAGCACCTCTAGAGATCACCCAGTCCAACCCTTCTGCTCCAGCAGGGACACCCAGAGCACGGGGCACAGGGCGGCGTCCAGGTGGGTTTGAAAGATTGCCGGAGAAGGAGACTGCACAACCACCCTGGGCAGTTTCTTCCAGGGCTCTGTCACCCTCACAGTGAAGAAGTTCTTCCTCACATGGAGATGGAAATGGCTGTGATTCAACTTGTACCCATTGCCCCTTATCCTGTCACTGGCCACCACCAAGAAGAGTTTGGCCCCCTCCTCCCTACATTCTCCCCTCAGATATTTGTACGTACTGGTAAGATCTCCTCGCAGTCTTCTCCCTTTTCCATTTTGTTTTACATGGAAAAATTTCCATGTTTTACATGGAAAAATATATTTTTTATATCTTTTATCTCATCTTTCATCCTTCATTGTGATGAATCAGGCATAGTATTGTGGGTGTACCATAAGGATACAGGAATCACATAATTAAGGAATAATTAATAAGGGTGAACTCAGTGCATTTTGTTAAATATTTAGCTATCCAGATACTCATTTAATATCCCGATGGCTGATTTTGGCTTGGTCAACTTCCTCCATCACTTCTCTGTCTTTTGATCTTTTTATAACTTACTCTTAGATTACTTCCGTAATAATAATGTTACTCAACAGTAATGTTACTCAAGTAACAATAATGTTACTCGAACTATGATTATACGTGAATGTTATATGATGAGTGAATAGGCAGTTCAACAGTACTGCTGGTGGGAATCACCTTTGTTCTTGATCAACCGAATTTGAATGTCTGCAGGTAGCTGTCTTGCATTATCGTTGTGTTTTGAACCACCTCTTTTAATGAGTTGAGTTTAATGAGTGTAAAGCTCAGCTGAAGTGCCCAGAAGTGGGTGTCTGGCATTGTTTGTCATTCCCTAAGATCAATTACCATGTGAGAATGAATGTCTTCATTTCACCCAGTGTTCTGTTTCCATGACCATCTTGCACATCCTAGGAAACTGTCTGAAGGGCAATTCAGGTCATCCTGAGGTGAGTGCATCTTAGTGATGAGCTGAATTGCTCCTTAGTCTCTTTTGACTCCCACTCAGCCACGTAGACACCTGCACTTCAGGTGCCTTCAAGTTAAGTGGGATGGCACCCTGCCTCCAGCAGGCTTTACTGTCTCTTAGCTGCTGTGCTTGTGGTGTAACAGGAGAGAAAACATTTGTCAAGTTGCTCAAATCTTACAGGTGCCTATATTGTAGACAGTTATTTCTCAGCAACAAGTAAGTTATAGTACTATTTATTTTTAAGTGCTTTTCTGATCTTCTCCACACTAGTGGACAGTGCTATCATGTGTTGTCCATTCTCTGGCAGATTCTGATAGAAGTTTGGCAAATTTAATCCTTAGTTTAGGTTTGTCATTCCAGACAATCTTTGTTTTCTGAGATGAAGAGGTTCTACATATAAAACAGAATATTCTGCATAGCTATAGCTTATGAGATTCTATGCTACTAGAGAGATTACTTTAACAGTAAATTTCAAGTGAATTTTGTCCATGGTGCTAAATTGCACTTGTTCGATGGCAGTCTACCAGTCAAGCTGTTAATGCGACTGCAATATGTTGCAGTTTTTAAAGAATGTTAGGAGGAGAATTTGAAGGTTATTTTAAATAGTACTGAAATCCTGACAAGATAGACTATTTAATTTTTCTGGAATATGGAACAAAGAAAAATTTTGGGGTATAAAACATAAGTATAGATATTTAAAATATGTAGCTCTTGCATTTGGTCACATTTGGTCTAGTTGATCACATTTAAGATACATTTAAGTACTGTTTGTTTTTGGAGTTTTGCTTGTTTGTTTTGTTTCACACTTTCTGCTGTTTTAGAGCAGGTCCTGCAAAAGTTTATCCTAAATGAATTTATAGACAATATACCAAAAAAAAATCCATTCAGGAGTGCATCTTTATCAGTTTGTTTTCACGTAACTGAACTTTGTGAAATGTGGCAAGTTATTTCCATTTTGGCTCCTCTGTTATGTGGTAAAAATTCCTCTGTTTTTAAAAAGTAATATATGTCTTATATGTTGTTTTGGAAACTTTGGAAACTTAACAGTGAAAGAATTTTTATGCTATACATATATCTTTTAAATTAAATATTTTTAAGGGACTGCTGAGAGTAACTCAGGAAAAAAAATGTCCTAGTCAGCTGAATGCAATATTCATTTTCCTTTGTAGAGAGGATTTAAAGGTTTCTTATGGCTATTTAAGGGATATTTATGGGAACAAATTGTAGGACCTAGTTCTTGACCACAGCAATCTTGTGTTCAGATCTCTGTGGGGAGCATTCTTCTCTCTCTCTCTCTCTCTCATTAGTCAGTATTCAGCTGAGTCAGAGGTTCAGTTAAATCATAGATGTTTCTAAAGCCATTTGTTGTTTTAACAGATAGTAGGAAAGAAACTTCTTGAATGTCAGTATTCCTATATGAAATCATAGAATCATTTTGTTCGGAAAAGACCTTCAAGAGCATTGAGTCCAACCATAAACCCTTCACTACCCTGCCTGCTAAACCATGTCCCTAAGCGCCTCATCTGCATGTTTCCTGAACACTGCCAGGCACGGGGACTCCACTGCTTCCCTGGGCAGTGGAGTCACCATGTTCCAAGGCTTCACCACTCTTTCCATGTAGAAATTCTTCCTAATGTCTAACCTGAACCTTCCCTTTTGCAACTTGAGGCCATTTCATCTTGCTCTATCTGTAGTTATTCTGGAGAAGAGATCGACCCCTGCCTCACTACAGCCTCCTTTCAGGTAGTTGTAGAGAGTTATAAGGTCTCCCCTGAGCCTCCTGTTCTCCAGACTAAACAACCCCAGGTCCCTCAGCCGCTCCTTGTAAGGTCTGTATGGTCTTCTAAGGTCTTCTTCTAAGGTCTTCTTCTTCTAAGGTCTTGCAAGGAGCTTCAGTCCCTTCACTAGCTTTGTTGCTCTTCTTTGGACACTCTCCAGCGTTTATTTTATTTATTTATTTTTCTTTCTGATAATGTACTATGATAATGTTCTTGATAGTTGAGATACTGTTCAGGTTTGTGTTGCTAAAATAGATTTTAATATTTCATCAGTGGAGCGATGTATTTTCCCTAGACCATTTCATTTTCTTGGCAGCATACAGTCATTTGCAGGGACTCTCACAAACTGGAAGAATTCAACAGAGCTCTAGCTGCTGAATGATAACAGAATTTGTAGTACTTGAAGAGGAGGTTATCTCTTGCTGCTATCACTAAAAATTTTGACTTCAAATAATTTCAGGTAGTGGAAATGTTTTGATAAAAGCGTGTTCTAAGATGGCTTTTTTTTTTTTTTTTTTTTTTTAAC
>NW_020454583.1:1694788-1770261 GCF_003342845.1 Nothoprocta perdicaria
AAATAGCACAGTGCAGGTTTAATTTTAGCTCAATTGTATTCCAATTTCTTTTGAATTCAAAATATCAAGTGTGCGGTTTGTTTGGAATTTCCAAAGCACCACTGCAGCCCTGCTACCAGGTTAAAAATATGACTTTATAAAAGATGATGATGATGATGATGATAATAATAAAGGTTCAGACATCCCAGAAGAAGCATTCAACTAGCCAGTCAAAGTAGTGGAACGAACAGAAAATAGTTCGGCTTCTTTCTTGCTTTTCTTTCATCCAGTATTTTAGAAAATGATTATGTCTTGTAATTTTGGTGGCTTAGCAAAGCTAGGCAGTTTCAGAGCAACTTGCAAACAAGTTTCAAAGTAGAAACTGTCTTACAGGAAACACTCTCCCAGTTGTTCCCTCTAGTTCAAGCTATAGAACCTGCAGTTGAAGTGGTTTTGACTTAGGAGGAAAAAGAATTTGGGTCAACAAACCTTAACCCATTCAGCTTTATAGGTTAACAGCTTTACCTCTGAACCTACTAAAGTGTGGCTTAGTAGGCAGGAAGTTGTTAAAACTTCATTTAAAGTATTTCTGCAGTTTGTACATATTTGTATATGTTGTTTTCTTGTTTATGCTACGTCCTTGTTTCTTGGTTGATGTTGCTTTTGTTTCTCAGCTGGATTGATACGTGAGTTACAAAGGCAAATGCAGAGTACAGAGCATATCATGGGGCCATCTCTTACAGAATGCAGCTCCTTCCACTTGCAGCTTTATAACCTCTGTATTGTAACTGCAATTGCTTATATAGAGAAGCTCAACTAGGAGAATTCCTACTCCCATTTTAGTTTTTTTTTTTTTTTTTTTTTTTTTTTTTTTTTTTTAACACCTGCAGGTGTTCATTAAGCCTGTTTGTTTATTTGCAGCTTCTAGGAAGTCTGCAAACTGCACCCATTCATAGTTTAGTGGCCTTTTTTTCATGGGTATTTTCAAGTTAGACTTGCTGTGGGGTGGCATCACTGTAAAGAGAACTGAATTATAGAATAATGGGTTTTTTTCAGCTGTAATGCACTTCTCTATGTTTTTAAGAACTTGAAGTAATGTCATGTAGAACATTGAATAAAGAGCACTGGATCCTCAGTAAGTATTAATCCATTGGGTCATTTATTAGTGTGGCCCAATGATATGGGCCACAAAAAAAAGTTCATATTTTGAAAAATTGTCTTCCTAACAGGTCGAGGAGTTACTATGTCAGTGTTGAATATTCAATACAAATTTCATGTCTGAAAAAAAATTGTTTAAACTCTCAGGCTGTCCTTGTAATTGCCAAGTTGATTTTTTTAAGCCCTATTCCAAACAACATTCTGTAAAGTAAGCTGTTCTTCATGATTTTATATCAGTAAGCTTCCTGAAATAAATTAAAACCTTGAATTCACTCCAAGCCTACTTGCTACAGCTAAGAAGTTTTATGTCCTTGGAGCAGGAAAGGTGAAGAATTTTAACCCCAAAAATATATCCAGCATATTCTGAACTGATAAAAGCATCTTGGCATCCTATTTATAAATTACAGTACTCAGTGCAAAGATTTTTTTTTTAAGTTTATGTTTATAACTTTGGTCATTCTAGTTTCTTATTAGTTGTGATATATAAAGCATGTTTAACATTAGGTAAACATTAAAATATTTTCCTCGTATCTGTTTTCTTCTAATATGAATGCTGTATGTTATGTGAAAAACATACTGCATTTATTAAAAACATCAGATGTTATTCATTTTCTCTATGGTTTTGCCATAAATCAATCTATATTAATAAGAATCAAGTATGAGATAATGAAAGGCAACAGATATTTGTACTGCACTGTAATATGATTGAATTACGAGGAACTAGATCAAGTGCAAGGATTACACAATATGACTATTAAAATAGTGGGTGATATTTTAAGGGAGTTTTTTTGATACCCCCTTTTCTTACACAACTCTGACATTTTTACATGTCAATTATTTTGCTTACTTCTTAACAACATACAGAAGTTTATCTGTCCTGCTCATCTACATATACTGTCCCTGTCCATACTGTTGTGCAGCAGCTTAAAATACTTAATAGATAATTGTTTTGCACAGCTCTGTGTTCCTCTCACAGGATAAGAGGAAAAACTGTGATAAGTGTGATGAAAAAACATGTTCAGGATGAGAATAATAATTAAAGTCTAAATTGCTGTTTCTTGTCTTCCCTTGTTCTCAAGGGAGTAGGCCTGGTTAATATAATTACCAACAAGGGTCAGACCTCTTAGGAACTTAAGCTTTTTTTAGCTTCTACTTTAGCATCATGTGCCCAGTACAAACTCAATTATTATATGATTCAAATAGTTGCACAATATAGGGCATTAAAAATGCTTTAAAGCTATCAAAAGCTGTGTTACCTTTCTCAGTACCAAGTTCTGTGATAAAACTATTTGATTCTTTTCCCTTACAGATTGCTTGCAGCCTTTCCTGGAAGCCTGCAGTAACGAATCCTTTTTCCGTACGTGTTCTGTATTACTTCGAACTCCTAAGCTAGATCTTCACGTTTTGGAAAAGCTCTGTGTTATACTGCAAAAGCTCTCCAGAATAAAGTAATTTTTATTTTCATTGTTATTCACAGAATTGCAGAATTCTCTTAGTTATTGTTATGTCAACAAACTTGGGCACCTTTCTTCTTTTTCAAAAACTCATCTCTATTTTGCTGTTAATTTATTACACAGTGGACAAAAGTGGAAAGCTGGACTTTCTCTGATAATTTATCTTAAAAAATGTTTGTCACATGTGCACTGGATAGTTCTCCCAGTTTGTTCATAAGCAGCTCTAGTCTAGCTTCCAGAAAACATATACTGAAAAAATACTAATCTATAGAACAATTGTTCCTTATATACGAAGATTACAAAAATGTTTAGAAGGGAAACCTTTCCTTTCTCTCTTACCTTCAGTAAGTGGTGAGGTAAGAGCCACCTTCTACGGTGGTTCTGTAGAAAGCCACCTGAAATAGTTGATCTCTTATGTGACTTAGGCCTAAGTCTATCTCATCATCTTTTATTTCTTTCAAAGACAAAATGTAGAATCTTTAGCTGTTTTATTGATCTTCTGGAAATGCTAGTCTGCGTTAGATATGTTCCTGTTACTGTAGTTACTTTACTAATGTATTGTAGTAAAGATCTTCCTTGTATCACTGTAGTATGCTGTTGAGTACCATTACCAGTGGTAACTGGGACGTTACTTGATAGGATTGTTTCATTTGTAAAATTATGTGTCTAAACTGAGTCATTTTTTATGTTAGAGTTGAAGATGAATGGCAAAACTGGGGTTTTCTTTTGACTTTCTTAGAAGTAAAATGCAAACTCTGGAAAAACATGTTTTCAAGTAAAATAATCTAATATAATTTCAACTGGAAATAATTTAAAAATAAAACTTGTCCAAAATATCCAATTGTTTAAAGCTTAGCATTTATTAAAGAAAACCTCACAGTTCTTACATTGGGTGAATCTTCATTGTGAGGCTTCTTTGAAATATTCTGACATATGAGTTATTTCTCTTCTAGGTTTTTTTGTTGTTGTTGTGTTTTAATATTGTTTGCCCTAATTTCATGTATCCGTCCTATATCCCTGCATTTTCAATATCTGATGAGTTTTATATTTTAGAACATTTAGTGTTGAAACCTCTCAGTTATCAAATGACAATTATTTTATGTATAATCTTTTGCAGAAGTAATAAGAAGATGTTTGAATTGTTTACTCTTCACCTAATGATCCAAGAACTGCAAAGAACAACACACCCGGATCATGCCTTTCTCTGTATAAATCTTAATTCAATTCTGTTTAACTTGGGACTGGCAAGGAGTAGCTCTATAGCTTCAAGTCCAAGCACAAGTCACTAGAATTTTCTTTCAATCTAGTTGTTTTTCTGTATAGTTTGTACCAACTCTGTATTACTTTGATTATTTGAAACTTTTTTTACTGTTTTCTATAATTAAATGCATTAAAACCTCAGTTTTGTATGAATTCCTGTGCATTGTGTGCAGTCTTAGTGATAACAGTGGATTCATAAAAGGGAAAAATGAATAAAAACTTTTTAAATGGTTTTTGAGAGAGCGAAGTGTTGCTCTTTTTCTTAACAACTCAAGTAAGTCATTAAATATGACCCCTTTAACTAAAGTTGTGTATCTTGAGGAGGAATAGCACARTCACRGAAGGGTTGAAGTTGGAAGGGATCTCTGGAGATCATCTAGTCCAGCCCTCCCTGCTCAGGTCACCTGGAGCTTCATTGCCCAGGATTTTGTCCATTTAATTTTTGAACAGCTCCAAGGAAGGAGACTCCCCAGCCTTTCTGGACAGCCTCTTTCAGTGCTCTGTTACCCTTATAGTAAGGAATTTTTTCTCATGTTCAGATAAAATTTTCCATCTTTCAGTTCGTGCCTGTTGCTCCTCATGCTGTCACCGAGTCCCACTGACAAGAATCTGACCCCCTTCTTCCTTGAGACACCTGTGCACACTGCCAAGATCTCCCTCCACCTCTTCTGGCAGGAGAGGTGACCAACCCCTTCTGTCATCGCACTGGGCTGGCTGCAGTGGCACCACAATTCTCATACTGGGGAGCCCGGAGCGGGACACGGTGCTCCAGATGCAGCCTCACCAGCACTGAGTGCAACAGCAACAGACCAGTGATGCCAGCCTTTTCTTATGGTTATGGGCGCTAGTTACCTTTTACTCATCAGAACTTTTATGAGTTCATCCATTATTTCTATGATTGATAAGCAGCAGGGAGATATTTTCCAATTTTTTGAGACTTATTATTTTAGTGACAAGTTGGGCTAAGTTAAAGTAAAACATTGACTTGATATGTTAAATACTTTTTTTTTTTTCCTTTTGATGTTAATTTCCTAGAGCTTGTCTGCTATTTTTCTGTATTTGCCCCATAAAGTGTTTTAGCTTGCTTTATTGGGTGAAATTCTCKTGTAAAATTTTATTGTAATGTCTCTGGTAATGTTAATGAAAACATTTTTTTYGAAGTCTAGCAGCAAAACCCCCTAACATATAGCAGTTATACTGATTTTAATTTATATTAATCTTCTAGACAATTTTCCTTCCGTCTCTTAATATTCTTACTTTGTGAGTATCAGATGAATATTCTGCCTTGTGTGCCAGTAGTTYGCTGTTTGGAAGTTCTCATACATAGAAAACAGGAAATTTATACAAAATTGAGCTTTACCTTCCATTTCCAGTTTCTGATTCATCATTTGAACTGTAACTTCTGAAGGTCTTTAATCATAACACTGAAACTGCAGTTAAATGTAAAGATCTGCCATATATTAATCTTTGATTAATGCTGGCAATCATCAAAAAACTTTAGATGGATTTTTTTTCCCCATGTGTTTTTTCATGTTTTGCCTTTATRTTTTTTTCTAAAAGTCTTTGCATAGAGTCTTTGAAATTAAATTCTAGCAGGGAACATTTTGCAGTAATCTGACTTCCATTTCTCACAAGCTTTTCTAAAAATGAACTCTGTACCAAATTTGGCACCAAGTATGTTCTGAAGACAGAGCAAGCAGTGGGTACCACTTTGGGGTGTGAAAAAAAAAATTCTAGGCAACTTATGAGTAATATTGATTGTAGGTAAAGGCTTTGGCTGACAGTGGATTCTGTTTCAGAATAAAGGTGTTGATCAGTAGCTTCACTTTTCTGTTGGATTTGTCAGCAATGCCAGAACTTGTATAAACCTTTTGGCTAGAGACTAAAATCTCTTATTTGGTATTTCTGGTCTTTGTGTACTGCTCGTTCCTTGCCTACTCATTAAAAATACTAGAAGATCAGCAACCTGATAMAGCTTATATTCCTGCATCTACAAGAATGGTAATTTTGGTCTTGGTTTTCCACTGTGTGTGTTAAAATACTACTCTTCTCATGGTACCAATTTAAAGCACAAATGTTCACATCTAATAATGGTGAAGAAATATAATGTGGTAAAGAGGTGCGTAAAATATGGGGCAGACATTTACTATTAGTCTCATGTGCTTTGTTTAGAGAAGTGTCTACAGTCAGAAAAGGTGAATCACTATTTCAGGTTTTTATGATCTTGTATGTTTATGTTAAAATGTAAAAAAAAAAAATTCTTGAATCTGTTGAATATTCATGGAACTGATGCATTAAGAATGAAATTGGTGTTTTTGATTTTAAATGGAATTTGACTAAGCTGTGGAGAAAAATACCAGTTCTTGATTTCACATTCATATTATGGTAAACATAGGCATATCAAGAAATAAATACATGAATTACATAGATGAATATGAAATGTCTTATCAAAAAGGCACTTCTATAAATTGGAAAGCTTTGGTAAAGTTACAAAATGTGCATGTGACTTTTGACTGAGTGTAATAATTTTTGGGTGCACAGACAGATTCAAACAGGTTTTTTTTTAACATGCAAAATAAGTCATGAGCATTTGCTAGCAGAATTATAGGGAGACTACATTTGCAATTATAGATGTAGATGTTTTTAAAGCCAGTTGTTGACAGACAATTTACACTAGTAAAGATTTTCAATAGCTAGCCCAGCCAAATGTGTGTGTGCATRTATATATATTTTAAATACAGTTCTTTCGTTGGCCTGCCCATCAAGTAACGATATTTAATTTGATCCCAAAAAGTACTTCCTTGACTATGTCATATCTCAGATTACTACTTCTTAATAGTTAGAAAGCAGTTCTAGTAGTTGTACACAAGCCAGGTCTATAAAATCTGTGGCTGTAGTACTACTAATGATAGCTGTGAATAATACAATATTCCTATTACTACCTTAGCTCTGTAGTGTTATCTTCAGCCTAATGAGATGACATCCTCAGGGCTCTTGGTTGTAGATGAACGAAGAAATTTTTTAAAAAAGTAAGATCCTCCTTAATAGAAAGAATTATGTAGTGCTAGATGTTCAGCAAAGAGCATAATATTCCAGCCATCAGCTTTCTTGACAATAAAATTCCTGGAGGAGGGTCAGAGAATAATTAGCTTGTTGTTGCATTCTTTTGGTCTTGTCCTTCCAAATAAACTGTATTCTAGTATGTGGATTCAAGAGCTATTTGTATAAGAAATATGAATAAAGACATTTTCTGTTCCATGGTCTTTCCCAAAATGTAACACTTYGCCTGGATTCTGTCCAAGAGTGACTCCATCCTTTTTCCACAACAGCCTTGCATACCAAGGCCAAGTTTCAGAAATAGAAGCCCATCTCTTGTTCGCAATGCCTTCTCCTATTTCAGTTGTCTTTCTACCTGGCTGTCTTTAGTGTTACCTGTTCCAGATTTCTTCATCATTTTCAAGTGGTGGATTAAATTGAAAAATTATTGTGTATTATACTAACTTGATTTCTATGTGTTTTTACATATATTTAGAGGCTTGTATTTAGACCAGCCTGTCTTACCAACTATAAAAAGAAAAATGGATTTTGCTTTGAAGATCATGGACAAATGAAACCCTTCCTGTGTATGACCTGGGAAGCAGCTAATTGCTGGCATCATCTGTAAGGCTGCCCTGCAAGCACTCCTGTGCTAGAAGCAGTTGGCAGGTCTAGTTTCACAGAACAGTGGCAAAAAAAGAATTAACATTTTTTTCTGTGCATTTTTCTGTGGTGGAAAATACAACATTTTATAATAATATAAATTAATCCCTGAAGTAAAAGATGCTGTGCATTATAAATCATACGACATTAAATAATCAGGATAGCTTGTTTGTATGTGGAATATATGCAATACAATGTATCTAAAAATGAGGTATAGACTGTGACAGTGTATTCTTATCCTGTTTATACTATTAATTTCTGAGAATATTCTCTAGGAAATCTATCCAACACATAGTAAGGATGTGGGCTCTGCATTATCGCAGGAGTATGCAGGTTGTTTGATTTCTGCATACAGCAGTTGTACCTCTAGGGCATGATTTCCATTTGCATTAGGGTGTTCCCCCACCTCTTTAAATACACCTCCCTGATAATAAAGGGGGAAAGAAATTAGCCTACAGACTTAACCTCTCCTAGGCATACAGCTGGGCATTTACACCTGTCTTTATCTCATGGATGTGGCATTAATGGCTCCCAACCATACAAAGGGACAGATATCCACTGTCTGCTTACACTCCAAAGCTGAGAGTCATTCTTCTCTGCAGAGCACTTCACCTCTGCTTCTCCTTTCTGTTCTCATTTTCACCATACCAGGACTACCAGCTATGAGAGGCTAGGTAGAACCAAGTTCCTGACTGCAGTTCAAGATTAGATGAGCATACTGATTAGTATGAGAATCTKGATGGAAGGCAGAGGTCTTTGAAGGAAATAATTATTCTTGTGTTACAATAAGAAATGCCCCAGAGTCCTCCAAAACACTAATAATGGAGYTAGAAATAGATGGATCTGTAGACACACAACTGAGTGCTCTCTCTGATAATCCCTGATGATGCACACTGGCTCCAGAAGTACTTCTGGGAAGATCTTGACTTGATGAGAGTTCACAGAATCACAGAATGTTCAAGGTAGGAAGGGACCTCTAGAGATCATCTAGTCCAACCTTCCCGCTCAAGCAGGCACACCTAGAATTGACTGGCTTATGTGTGACTCACTTCAGTCTTATTTTGTATAAACATTTTTTAGGATGGAAAGGTCTTTTAAATTGGGTTTTATAAATTGTTCTTATAAATAAGAGAAACTATTTTTGAAGGAAAAARACTAATTCAATACATCAAAAAGAAAATAAGAGTCTTTGCCAGTAATGTACTAACGGCTGTCCCACCTCGCCTCCTTGAAGCCTCTCCTTATGCTGGCACGCTCAGCTGCTCAGCAAAGGTGCATTTCTTTTTCTCTATCCGGAGTAAAAGCCTAAGGCAATAAATGGCAATCAGGACAACATACAGCAGTAGCCTCTCATGGTGAATCTGTTGCCTTTAAAAGGAACACAAAGTACTATAACTATTAATTTTAAAAAATTCTCTGTTATTATAAAGTTGACTTAGACTGTTAGTCAAGTCCTTCTTCATGAAGTAGTTCTTATGAGGGTAAGATTATGCTCAGGTTTCCTGTTCATCAGAATTTTAATATGAAACTTGTTTTTCTTCCCGAGTATCATGCAGGAAAGCCCGTGGTGGTAAAAGATATTTTACTGTCCTTATTTTGATAGGACACATTTAGACTGTTTAGCATTTGCTGTGGTGAATAAGAACATATTTTCAAGGGTGATAAAAGTAGATCTGCAGCTGTGCAAAGACATTTTATGGGTCAGCCAAGTTAGCATCATGGCACAGAATGATGCTTCTTGTAATTGAATGCAATCCTTTCTTCCCTGTTCAGTCTGCTCTTTCGATGTTAAGTCAGAAGACTGAAACCAAGATAATGAGCATCTCATAAAGAAGTACTCTCAGGAGTTGAAAAAAATATATATTTTTCTAAACCAAAAATACAAATCGGTTTCTTCACACCAGTGAAGAAGGCAATCTGTAGTGAGTGACTACTTGCTGGTAAAGTAGTAAAGAGCCACTTCGGAGCAAAAACAGTGATGTTTTCTGCAGAATTTGGATTGTTGATGTAAGTTTGATTTAAGATTATATGATGCATGGTGATCTTCTAGTAGAGGCAACRTCTACAATAATAGATTAAATATCTGCAATTTTCTTACGTAAAAAAGGCAAAAAAAGCTTTTGAAATCTTATTGTAACATTATCGTATTTAGGATAGAAGAATCAATCATAGCTTTATTATGACCTTGTGCATGCCGAATTTAGAGTAAACATCAAGAACACAATAACAAAGAAATCAGTTCTAATTAACCCTAAAGCACTCATCTGATCGTGAAAACAGAAGACTAATTGATCACATTTATCATAGGACCAGCTTCACCTTCATTCTGCACTTGCCGGCCCAGGGTATTTCAGAGCTGTGTTTGAATTCAGATGCAGTCTCACACCTGAAATACAATGGTTAATTGCCAAGAGTCAACTCCTGTAACCTGTGACATGAATAGAGTAGATGTCTACATCAAGGCTTGTCACTCTAGTAACAAGTTTTTGTAGTCAAGAAGGAATAACAGGYATTTGCAGACATAATTTATATTGACTGAGATGCCTGCTTTAGGTGGCACCTTTTTTATAGATGAATCTCATTGCAGGCAACTACTTTTGGGCAGGTACATCCAGTGTGCTGGCAGGACTATACAAGAATTAAAAATTCTTGGAGTGAAATAACTGGAGAAATTGAAATAAAGACACATCTCACAGACACTGTCATGGGTTTGGGGTTTTGTTTGATTTGTTTCATTATTTTATATGGTGGAGGGATGTTTGAATCAGATTGAAACAAGTTTATGTTTTGTGCTGTTAAGCCTGCAAGGCCAAAGTTTCCCACTTGAGGGACTGACCGTGAGCGTATTCAGGCAGAGGTTGCTGAAGCTGCTCAGCTCCAGCTACCTGCTTAGACATGGTGGTACCTGTTGGGGCACACTCTCCTGCTGCAGTGCTCCTGCATAAATCAGGCACGGAGTAAGCAAATGATAAGGCAAAGCTCCCAATATCGATTCCTTTCAAGTGCCTGGCAGACCTGAGGCATTGTTGGAGCTTCTTGAACCTTTGTCTTCTTTCACAGAGAAAAAAAATATTAATAGAGTAAACAGAACTCTTAAAAAAAAAAAAAGAAAATGTTCTTTCTGTTTAGAAAATGCTTGATTATGTGAAATGCATAGGAAGTCTTAGCTCAGCCTGGGGAGGCACAGCTTTCAGCTCTGTGTTGTGGACGCTAGCTGGCAGTCTATTTATTAGCAGTCTCAACAGCACAGCCTAAGATTGAATGAATATAATTATTCTGTCACAAAATGAAAGCTTCCAAATCAGGTGTGATAATGTGGTGGAGTACTGCTAATTTAGGAACATAAAATGCCAATATGTTAGAGATTAAAGAGTACTGCTGTTGGATTACTCACTGGTCTCACGATTTAGATCAGCTCTCAATACATACATGATCTGCAAACAGTTGCTCTAGGGAGTTGTTAGGAATGTAGTATTTTCCTAGTACTTAAAAGCTGAAATATTAAATCAGAACTATACYGAGAAAGGAAAAAGAAAGATTTCTGCTTCAAACTTTCTGGAGTGAGGTGCAGGCAAACATTTTCCTACTGGAATATAAAGGTTCCTTTATGAGTATTACCCAGACACTCCCATACCACAGGAATGTGCCTGCTGGGCCCCTGGGTAGCTTATTTAATTACAGGTTTAAAAGACAATATATAATTTAATTGAAGAAAAGGCTGTTATGACTCTGACTTCTTTCTTTTATTAGGATATTTTATGTTCATATTTTACAATATAATAAGTTATATATACAGCATTAGACAAAATTATTTGGCAAGATCTACAGAATTTTTTCACTCCTGTACATCTTTTGTGTAATAATAAAAATACTGTATACTAAATACAATAACTTTAAATAGTCTATGTTCACATTGCCRCCATTGATTTCAAGACCCTAACTTTTCAAGATTCGATAAGCGTAATAAAAGAGAATTCCTGTGTCTTCTTTTAAAGAAACAAATGGTATGTACTATTACATGTAACATGAAGTAGTAGAAGTAGTTACACACTAGCACATGGAAAATAGAATGTACATGATAAAACTTTATTTTTTCCTCTTTTTTTTTCTTTTGTATTTTCTTAGCAATGGAATAAAACGGCTACTATAGTCTTGTTGAAGATGATTGCTGAATTATCAATAAACCTAGAAATCTTACTGAAGCCTGAAATCATACAGTTGAAATCTGTGTGAACTTGGCATTGACTTCAAAACAGCAAAATGTCATTTCTACTTTACATATCAATTTTAAATATTTTTTATATCAATTAGCTAGTCAAATGTTCAAATAAATGCAGCTTGCTGCTTCCTTAAAGGTAAAATTATAATCAAATTTGGCATATGCACATGGATAAAGAATGCATTATAATACTGAAGAAATGTTGGAAAAAGAAAAATGAGAAGGATGAGTTTTATAATGTAGAATATGATTCCTCCCTAGAACACTACAAGTGCTGAAAAGATCAGTAAACAGAGACATTAAATGGTGATATTAAACACTCTCCACATAACTATGAGACTGGTGTAGGTAAGCTTTAGTTTCCAAATAGACCGTAGAGTAGATGATATAGTTTTTAATACAAGATTCAGGATCAGAATTGATATTTTTAAAACATTTTGTTCAGTCATGCAATTTGGAGCTTACAGTATTGCTTCGCAATTTAATTTAATGGTTGCATTTGTAAAATCTCTCATTGCTCATTTTAATTATAACTTAAGTGCATAAGTTTCATAACTTGTGGTCTGTAAAATTTTCCAAGAGTTCTCACCCTAGAAAATTAGAGATTGGTTAATAGGAAAAAATAAAGTATATTTTTGTCATGCACAAACTTAAAATAAGCTTCTAGAGCAATTATTTTTCATCTCAGTGTGGAGTATATGCTCATGTTCTACATTTACAAGAGAAGAGGATTTCAGATCCCTCTTTTCCTGTATATTTCAAGTGCTGCCAAAGAAATCTTCTTTCTTTATGTTCTCAGTGTAGAATGCACACCGCTGTTGTCTGGAATTCCTCTGCTTGAAAAATAATTTAATATATTGATGTTGTTACTGAAAAGAATGTTCACTGTGATGGACAAGTTCTTTTGTTGCTTCTTTTTTTGTAATGGCAAAGAAGAGAAAATCTCTYCAGCTGCTGTCAGCTCGCAAGTATTTGCTGTCAGCTTTCTGCCCACTTCCTAACCAGCATGTCCTCAGTAAATTAGTAGTATGAATTTGTAATTCTGAAATGTCTGTATGGACCAAGAGTGTGTGTACATGCATTATATACAGTGATTTGAAGCACTTCTTCAATATRGGAATTATGTTGAAGTTTTTTCATACAGTATAGTGAGTTAATCTGAGGACTGTGTATATACACCTGTGCACATACTCCCAGATCAGCAAATCCATAGTAAATACAGATAACTAAACTGGTTATATATTAAGTATGTTAAGCCAATAGGAATGTATGTGCCTAATGTATATTTAAYGGTAGTGTAGCTGTGCTGTTTTCAGCTCTAACTGTTACAGTATTGAGCAAAGCTTCCTCCAAGGCCAGGCAGGAAGGATATCGGCAGGGTAAGCTGCGCACATACTCCCACACAGGCTGCAAAGTGAGTCTGCAAACACCCACTGCAAAGTGGCTCTTTGTGCCCACTGACTGCCAGTAACTGYTTGGCAAAACCATTTTGTTTAACTACACGCTCATATTAAGCTTTAGGGGAGATTTCTGCTGGTRTTTTGGTACAGGCGGAGCTTCGCTGTTGACCAAGTGGGAGGGTGTCTTTGTCCAAAGTCTTCAACGTGGTGCTCCGTGGAATCACTGCTCCTGCAGCTAGGGTGGCAACGAAGGTCCCGGGCGGGAATGTCAGGACGTCGCTGCCGGTTCGGGAGCCGGCATCGCCTGCGCCCACTCCAGAATATCGGCACACAAGGACTCGACTGCGTCCAGGCGCTCGATCTGCACCAGCTTGGTGAGCAGTTCGGGGATGCTGTAGCCCGCCGTGCTGATGCGGTCGAAGAGCTGCATGCCGTCCGTCATGCCGCCGATCTCGTCGCGCTTCAGTCCGAAGCTCTCGGCGAGGTGGCGCCACGTTTTCACGATGGCTTTCTCCGTGTTGTAGGTCGAGCTGAGCATCCGGCTCGTCTTCTCCAGGCAATCGAATGGCAGCTCCGTGGGGCTCAGACCTGCACAGGCACAGGGAGGATTACACAGTCAGACGGTCCCGCACACGAGTCTTGGCTGGTCAGGACATTTCTTATTAAAATACTCCAGTATATACTACTAGCAAGTACATCCAGTGTCTTTAAGTGCTAGTCTGTGATAGATATGTCTGGCTACAATGACATTGCTGCATGTTACTACTGGAGTCAATTCTTGCTYGTGACAGTAGGGGACAATATTAGTGGAATAATTAGGGTATTAAGTTGGCTGGGGAATAAGTTATTACAGGATTGTATATATTCCTGTGACACTAACTGCTTTGTACTGGAAAACTGTCCTTGTAGGAGCATGAGGAGTGAGGTGGCGCGATGATGTTGACCACTTCTAAGCATTAAAAGTTCCTGCAAGTGCTTGTCATTGCTACCACTGAATGGCTAGAGAGAATTTAGCACTCATCTTGGGCGAGGGAACAGTTCATTTTCCTGGACAATTTCTTACATGATCACAGACCATAGGAGAGAATCAGCAATAGCATCTTGGCAAAAACAATCTTTTGGCTTGCAGTTTTCCTGCTTCATACATAGCAGCAATTTGGTGGGAGACAGACCTCCCTGAACCACARAAAACCCATAAACACATGTGCAAGCACACACACAATTTTCATATGTCAAGGGAAAGAAAATGTGGCTGTGTATCCAGAGTTAACTTGAACACTTGAATTTCCTTGGAAGCTAAACTTCTGGTCATGGGAAGCGGGACAGTATTAAGATAACCGTGTAAGTCAAGATGTAGGTTGAGAATCTGAAATACGATTCTGACTCTTCGYAAATCACACTTTCACATTTGGAACAAATTTGTATCTGTTATTCAAGTAACTCTAAATACATAAATGAAACAGGCTTCCACTAGACAAGGAATAGATAATGTTTCTCTATAAGCTCATCGGCGTGCATGCCCAAACACAACCCAGGACTGCCCCTGCTGCTTTCCATAAGAGGGAAACTCAGGCACGCAGCTGGAGGAGAGTGCAAATCCATTTGGGACCATACTGTCATCAGGGCCCCATGATGCTTCCTAAGGGCAGGTGAATACAAATCTCCTTGCAGAGTATCTTCTTTCACATTTGGACTTTCCTTATAGCTCACCTTTCCATAGACAGACAGGGGCTTTCTATTCTGTAGCAAACAGGTGTGATCTAATTTTGTGCTGTTAGCATTGACRCAAGTTTTATTCACTCACCTTCTGCAACATCGCATACGTTGGCATACACATCAAGTATCTTTTTCCTTCGACTTTGAATCTGCATGAAAAGAGGGTTTTTTTCAGTCATGACTGTAAATAATTAGCAGCCATCAGTATAAAACCTCTGGGAGATCCTCAGTCAGGGCTCTGAATACGCAGGTTTATCATATAAAAGTCCTCAGAGGCCCCCTTTTGAAGATGTGTAGAGGAACATGTAGAAATTCAGTGAAGAATAACCATTTTTCATCATTAGAGATATTTCTTTCCACTTTTTAATCTCCTTTTAGATCAGTGACTTCTCTAAGTGTTTTTGCATTTAATTTCTCTTTGAGATTGAAGCAAACTGCTGACAAAGAGGATAAACACTATACCACATAATACAGGCAATTAATGCAGGGATATCCAGGTAAACTAGGATGGGACTAGCCACAGGGAATTAAATTCAGACTGGAATTCCCTTCGCACAGTAATGGAGAAGGACTGTAGAGGAGAGGATCTTGCTTTCTGACACTTGACACAGAATTGCTTAGACCATTACTAATTTTACATATATATCCAGATGAATCTGAAACATTTTACAGATAGATAAAAAAAATCAGCGAAGATTTAGAGAAGGAAAATCTGGGGTCCAAGGTGCTCTAGTCATTTTTGACAAGGAAGAGATGTAGACTGAATGCTTGACATTTTCCAAGCAAAAACAGACATTTTGATGTAATTTCATTTAGCAAAAGTGTTCCCAAGGCTTAGCCTTGGATTTAATGTGGAGTGAAGAAAAAAGTCGAAGTGTCAGGTGTTTTGAGGGACTGGAACTATCATTGCTCTGCCAGTTCTCATCATGACTGAGCTATTTGAAAAGCTGATTTCTTGATGGGACTCTAATATTATCTTCACAAATTCACTACTTTTCACAGAAAAGCAGTCCAGAAAAATCCTTGTTTGGACTGTTTTGTTTGTGAAAAACACAAAAAACTCCCTGTTTACAATGGGCTCCATGGGCCAAGGCACATCATGTACATGRATTAATAGACATTTAGTCAGAGCCCACAGAATGGTAGCTCTACCCGGAGGCGTAGAAGCCATGCAAATATGTTGCATCTCGGGGAATGACAATGCAGGCAACAGAAGTTGTTCACATATTCTCCACAGAATTTATGTGTGTTTGGTCATTTAAGCAGTTATTGTGCATTTGGATTTGCTTTTTCAGAGCCCTGTAAGCATAAAATTTTTATTTCATGGGATTTTTTAAACTTCCTCTTCAGTCAACTGTTAGATGTTCATTTTTATTCTGCCTTCATTCTTAGGGCAGAGAAAGAGGCTTAATAATTCCTGAAAAAGAATAATGAAAAAATTTGCAAGATGCTCTTTTTACCAGAGCCTGAAGAATTTGGAATGCTTATGCTGAAAGTAAACAGGTAAATCTGAGTCTGGTTTGAGATCCTCTCTGTGGCGGCTCACTGCAAAATAGATGGTGTTTTAATTAGGAAGCAGCAGCCCTGAATAAGAGCAGGCCTTTAACTTTCTTTAACCTTGCCCAACAGCTGCTTAATAATTTTCTTCCCTGTACTAGACACATTCGTTCATCTCTAGCCTCAAACAAATTGCTGTTCTTCTAACTTTCCGGCAACTGGCTTAACTACAAAATCTAAGATAGCTAGGAGATCACCTTGATGCACTCTGTACCTTTACTGAAAGCGTTGTCTTTAACTCCATCAGCAGGCCTCAGGCCATGAGAACATATTAGAACAGGAAGTCTTGAAGAAATAGTTCATGCGCTTATATAAATTACTCAATATAAAGTATCTAACAGATATGGTGTTTGGAAGTCACTTCCTATGAAATGTTCTGATTTTGTGCATACCCAATGTGTGCTATTCAATTTTAAGCAAGTGCATAAAAAAGTATGATACRGGTCAAAGGCTCAGAAGGCTGAATTTTAAAATGTGAACACTGGAGTAGTAAGTTATWTTCAGATAGCTGAAACTGTCGACGACTTAAAAAGAAAAAACATATTTCTCTTGAGTTTGAAACTTTTTGCATGTGGTCTCTGCTGAGAAAGGAACTATTTTACAAAATTTGAGCTAAACCACCTCAACAATTTAAAGCACGCAAACATGAAAACGTGTATTTTCAAACCTTAAAAAACGCAAAATGGTTGATATTAACTGATTGATTTTATCCATTTGATAACTGATAAAACTGATTTGATGTTATTTTTCTCATAGCTATGCTGCTCTTTTTTCTCTCCTAAAGTTCTAAAAGCTTAAAAAACATCTGAGCAGATGATTTCTTTTTAAGGATGGTTTYATGTTGACATCGACTGAAAAGCCGACTGGGTGAGGGAGTGCCCTAAACATGCTTTGAAATACCCTTACTGTGATAAAGCGCCCTGGGCAGTGCACAGCTAGCAAGAAGGAATGAAGACCTTCCACAGCAAAACACAGAGCAGATTGACGTTGTTCTTTCTAACAGAGGCGTGGCCTTCAAATCTGTGTTTTTGAAAATTACTCGCAAAAGCTAATTATAAAACCATATATTATTGAAAATTGTACCTCATAGAAACACTTGTGCTACACTTAAGAGCATTAGATGCTCTAAAACATCTACGAAACCCAAACGTTATGCCATAATAGGAATGCAGGCATGTTGTAAACTTATTTTTCTATCTTTGATTTTCCTTGGTAAATATAAATATTGCTATGTTGGGATTTTGCTGTTCATTTCTTCTTTCTTTAAAATATAAAACACAATACTCAAAAGAATAAAGTTATTACTCTAGGTAGAAATTTACTTTTCAGCTCTGAGCAGTACATATACATATACACACAGCTCACCTCTGAAATTCTGGAGCAATGGTATATGCCAGTATGAGACTTTTTAATAAATTTGTATGGAGAAATTCTCTTGTAAATTAGTTCAATCTCTATAATGCACTTGGGGGTGATAGTTGGTGTCTGTAAAATAATCTACTCTCCATTTTCAGACCTCAGAATAGCCTTACCCCAGTTGCTTTGTTGTTTGTAGAAGATTTTTCTCTGGCCAAATGCACCAAAGATAGCAAGCATCTCTCTGGAGTCCCTTGCTTGTCCACTGCAGCTTCTTCATCGCTATCCATACTACGACTTAAAAGTCGTTCATTCTCAGAAGATGCATCATTTTCACTGTAAAGTGAAGGATAAGGTTATCTTAGTGATGTCCCTCTTGGTGGAATTGCAAAGAATGGAACAAAAAAGATTTTCATTTTTTTGAGGAAAAAAGTGCCCAGGTGGTACCCCAAAAAAGTTTTCCTTAAGGAAACTCCTTAAGGAAACTGCCTGGAGCAGAAGGTGTGTTTTCTTCTCACAAGAAGGAACCTTACATACCTAACCAAAAGCAGGTATTTGAGGAGTATTCTCCAGGCCCTAAAATGTCCCTTTCTAACAAGCAGACAGAGCATTGAGGGCTGATGGTTGCAGAGGGAGAGGACCTCTCCTTGGTCCTCTCAGCTGTGATGGTTGTGGTGGTTGTGAATGCTCTCTCTCTCTCTTAGAAACCAAAGGGGAAGAAAACATGACTAAGACATCCATTCTTTTCCCTACTGAAGCAAAGCTATGGGCATATTCACCTAACACCCTGTACAAGGTTGGACGCAGGGGACTCCCCAGTCTGTGGTAGTCCAGGGTCCTGTCTGRGCTGGGAGATGGAGCACATGGCGCCCCAGGAAAGGATGGCACGTTAGGTGGTGATGGTCCCCTCAGCTTGCCCAGAAAAGCTGACTCCTACAACCACTCCAGAACTGTCTGCCAGAATTTACAGCATTGAAAATTCAGGGGCTAATTAATTCCATTTTGCTCTTTATGTATTACTGCAAACAATACTAAAAAAAAATCTGCAGTGAATATTTGAAAGCATATTCCTTTCCTGCTTCAGTTAGACTAGAAATATGGTTAATTTTTACATACCTTTTAGCAGTTTTAGCTGGAGTTGCTGTAAGCTTTTCAAACTCTTCCTTCTCAGAGAATATCACAACATTATCTGCAGATCAAGAGCAAAGAAGTTTAAATTGCCAGTGAATTTCTAAATGAGCATTCTAAAAGCTGCCTCAGTTGGCAATCTTATTGCAAGCATAAATCTCTTTGCTCCCTTTTAAATTACAAACAGAGGATTAAATGACATCCGGAAGTGTAAAAACAGTTATATACCATTCTTCACTAAACTGACAGAGAATATATACAATTAAAAGGGGAAATGGCAAGTATGATGGATTAAGAATATCTAAATTCAGTGTTATCCTGGACAAAAAAAGGCAAACTCTAAAACAACTCATACCTTGCACTTCTTTCTTCTCTTCTTGTGTGTTGGCCTGAGCTTCAACATTTTTTACAGAGTGGCTCTTGCAACAGGCTAGGATATAAAAATAAAACTAGGATTATTCTCAGTAGCTACCTAAAAATAGCATTTACAGCTAAAATTTCATATGTTGAACAATTACCTTGTGCGGAAGGTTTTGTTTTCACAATGTAAAACATGATGATGAGGACAATAGCAATAGCCATTATGAATATAGTAGACATTGCAATTATAAGAGCTGTGGCCAGATGTCCTTGACCTGAAAGATCTGCTGCAAACACAAAGAAATATTTTGTAAAGAACTCATTCTTAAATCAATGAATGGTTAACAATTTACACTAAGTGTAGTTTGCATCTTCATTTATTGGATCTGACCCTTATATGTCTTGCTGAGCACTGGAAAAACTTAGTATTTCATCTCAAAGGCAAATTAATTGAGAGGATTTTACAAAATTACCATGTTTATGCTACAGTAGTTAACAGCAGTCATAAGAAATACTTGATCATGTTTCATTAGATATGTAGAGGTAATATAGGAAACTGCTAATAATATAGGAAAMTCTATGTAAGCAGGAATAGCGGCATTCCTAACATTGACTTCTGGGAAACAGCATGGAAATGGAAAAGTATGGACAAACAGGTCAAAAACCTTGTAGCAAGAACCAAACAATGTACATGTGAAACCTGATGCTTTTCTAACAGACTTAAAATACAGTGTGGCTGAGAGATGGATTTAAAATAATGTTTGTATGAAGGGATTTAAAGCAGAATTTAGATGTAATAAACTAGAATCCRGAAGTCACAAAAGGATAAGGAAAATGACAAATAAGACAAAAGCACAAAAGCTTGAATTTTTCTGAAAGCATGATCCTCAAGTTCATGTCTACGGACAAAATGGGGAAGATAAGCAGCACCAGGCTCTCATTTTTCCTACTGTGTCTTCTCATGTTCATGTTTTTCAGACAGCTAATAACCATAATGGAGAGCTGTCTAGGTTAACTCAACAAGAGTTATGGAGGCTGTAGTCATGCACTAAATTGCTTCCACCAATCTAAGCTAAGCTTTGCTGAGTCATATTGCCATTTCTCTGTAGCCACAAATAGTTAACAAGTAATTAACCAAGAAATGAAAATCCATATTTTAACAGCAGGTTCAGCAATCTGGAAGTCATAGCAATGAATTGCACACCGGTAGTTTTCAGTTCGATGGTGCCAGATGGGTGCTAATCTCAAGAGCAACAGTTGCTAAACCAAATYGCAAGTCCTTACCTTTGTGAGCGTGCTGGTAAGGTGAGAAGGTGCTTGTGCCAGAGGTGCTTGGAAGAACGGCTGAAATACCAGAGTTAGCTCCTGCACCTGCAACATTCACAGAAATACCATAAACTTCTACATAGAGAATTAAGTGAGAGGGTCTAATGGGTCTTCTCCATTTCTAAATTCTACAGTTAATTTTAGAAGTTAGTATTTTTATTAATCTTTCAGATGATGTCAYGCATCACGTTTTCAAAGCAGTAAAACAAGTCGCAAATTAACATCTTTAGAAAATACCAGGCAATACTGAAATGATGGKGAATTAGGCAGTTGATGGGAATGCTTTCATGCAAGGGAACAGAATTCCAAAAAAGGAATAAACACATCAGGGTTGGAAGAAAACATTTTCTTTGTTCCTCAAATAACCTTTAGCTTAACTGGTAAACAGGTTATGCAAAGAGATACTATCAACAGACACTGGAAACCATCTTCTAGCACTGGAACCACTGCTGCTTTATATTATCTGTATATTGAAGTCCAGGAATAATTGATTCCAGCAGACCTGAAGCCCAAACTCTGTCCCAGGCACCTGGTAAGGTGCATATGGCACCCAGCTTACAAACACAGTTTGGCAACTACAGCAGCTGAGAAGTAATCCTGCCATTTACTGACCAAGTAAAAGCTACAAGAAACTGAACCCACCAGGTAAGCTGGACAGGAAATTAAGTGGCCTGGAATGATCTGAGAAATGTTCCATGGTTAAGAACAAAGAAGTAGACATRCTCTTCAAATTAAGATAAATGTTTTATAAAAAGGAAAAAAAAAAAGTGTTGCTTAACATAAAATGTGGCTCTGTGCAATGAATGAGAAATGAACACCCCTAAAGTGGCCACAAAGTATGAGTGGCAGATGGATTCAAAAGACATGTGCTTTAACAATGGTAAAACTCCTTTCAAAGCTCATATGKTGGAAGAAATGGATTCATTTATTATTGCTTTCTTTTTCAAACTGAAGTAGTTCATAAAGTTTTAAATATACTAACTTGTTAACTCAGATGCCTTTAGTATTATATCAATGACACATTAATGTCACCTCTGGTCCCTCTCTGTAACAGGCTCAGCTCTAAGGAATGGTTATAAGCTCTAGGAACTACAATGTACCAATAGAGCATCTTAATAGCACACAATGATGATGTCATCTGCATGGAATGGAGTGTAAAGATGGGTAATTTGTTAAAATTTCAGCAATTCTTCACCAAAAAAATTAAATGAATTACCCTTGCTCTCGACCGATGAATCAACCACCCATAATGGCTGGACAATAGAGGGAATTCAGCAACCAGCCAGCGCTGCAGCCCACTCCTTCCTTTCATTTCCACTGCTCCCAGCCTTCCGCCTGCTCTTGCTGCTCCCTGGCAAACCCAGCTACTGCGAATCTCTGCAAGCTGCAACAAGCCAACCATAGCTGCTCTCCCGCTGTCTTTCAGCCAACACAGAGCTCTTGGGCTTGCTCTGCCTGCGAGTTATCTAGCAAGCTTGAGCTTGTCTCCCTTCCAAGTAAGGTATATTGCACTTATTTATTTATTTATTTATTTATTTATTTATTTATTTATTTATTTTGCCCTCATTCTAAATATGAAGTTACTGAGACAGCTCTGCCTTGCTTAATCATTCTTTCAGCCATTGCATAGGATTAAGGTAACGTTTTTCCATTTGGCAGAGGGTCATCCCTGCCCCTTTCAGCATCCCCACCGTGCCCGTAGCACCGCAATCGCACGCTGCCCGACAGCACATACATAACGGGGGCTGCACCCCCCATTGCATTTTGTGTCACGTCTGCCACAGGTGCCCACACTGGGGTCCCTTCCAGTGCAGCTTTACCCCTCAGTGCCTACGTGCAGCCTCTTCCTGCGTTTACATGGGAGTGGGATTGCCTGTTTTGCTCAGGAGCATCTATCCCGGCAAAATCCAGGCCGATGCTAGAACATGATGGCTGTTTTATATATGCCTCTGTGGGAGTCAGTCATTATGCATATTTTAARCCTATTATCAAATTTAATAATTTGGCATATGCATTATGAGCCAAGACTTTTCTTTAGATGTGGCTTAGAAGAAAGGGCCAATTCAAGCACCTGCATTAAAAGGGGGAACCAAAAATACCATCKTCTGCAGAATTGCTGTTTGGGCCATTTTTGCAAGAGTAGAAAGAAACAAAACTCATAGCTGTTCTTTTTCCCAGTCTGAYGATACATAATGACTACAAAGAAGTCTGCCATTCCAGTTTGCATCCAGATCACATTATTAATTCTGTTTCCAATATAGATGACACCTACATAATCGATGAAAAATTAGATATAGTGCAGACAGAGTCATCCTAAGGTGCTGGAGCACAACATATGGATATAACTCTGGTTTAGGCACAAAAAGACTGATGGCTATAATATAGTTGTGCAAAAGAGTGCTTTATATTCCTGGACACCTCCAAGTAATACTGAAGGAATGTGGTAAAGACATTAGAGAATAAGGTTATCACTGAAAGTATGTCAGCTTTTACATTTTACATGCTTATTTTTTAAGAAAAGTAATTTAGTCATAACTTTCTCAGAGTCTAAATATAGTTATATTTAAAAAAGCTTATTTTATTGTTTAAAAGAACAATTTAACTTGTATTCACAATTGAGAGTGTGTTTTTGTTTTTTTTTTTCTCTTGACTCAGAAGATAACTTTAAGTTATCATGCAGCCAACCTTTTGTCCCTACAGTCAACAAATGCAAGGCAACTTTTTGCTGCACAGAACTTTTTGCTACTTTATGTGATGGGGCTACTAGTGTGATTCATGTATTGCAAGACAGATTTACAGTAAAAAGCAAGTGATGAACAAAAGTGCCAGATCTGGGAGAGAAGGGGGGCACAGGAAGAGAGAGAGGTTTTACCAACATGCTCTCTTGCAAGTATTAGCAACTGAAGAAAATCTGGTGCAATAAGAGAGCATATATGTTTCTGATACACATTGCTGCAAGCGTCAGCATATTGGTCTGTGCATAGGACTGCTGCTTAYAGCTATCAACAGCTTTTGTGGGATTTTGAGGATCTTTTTTAATACTTTTATTAAAAATATACAAAATGTGTATCCACAGACTATCATTAGATTGATCCTTCCTCAAAACAGGAAGCATTTAAAAGCATTCCTGGGCATATTTGCATCTATTTTTTGCTACTTGGTCCTAATGCATCCCCCTTCTCAGCACCCAGGTCTGTTTAGGAAGGTCAATCCATGCTCCCTGCTGCCAGAGGAGCTGTGAGAGCAACTCCCATAGTTGGGAATTTTCAGGCCATGAAGCACCATATAGCACACACGCAAATAAATGAACTAGCAGCCTGAAATATGAGGTGAAAAATAAAATATCATGAGCTGAAATTCAATAAAGGTAGAAATTTTATGGCTGACAAAGTAATCTAAAGCTAGATTATTACTAAGCCTAGACTAAATAAAGAGCTCGATGCTGAGAAAACATAGGTCAGAAGTCTCAGATTAAGGTAAACCTGTATTTGGTTTCTGCAATGTAAATCTGTGTTCATTTACACAAAAGGTTTAGTTTTGAACTTAAGGAAACACCACTTCATAGGGACACCCTATACACCTGGAAAGTAATGAATGCTGAAGCAGCTGTCAAAATTGAGCCACTTTCTACGGTACCTGCATATGAATTTAGCAATCAAACCTAACCCAAGCTTGAAAGTAGAGTAAATCCCTAAGTAACAAGAGAATACCCAGACTGCAGAGGATTGAGTTTTGTTTTACTGTCTTCTACTGACGTGGAACATACAGAACACGTCGCTTTCTCCATGCGGAGAGCAGGGAGGACTGGAGCACGGCAGGGGCTCAAGCCCCACTGCTGCTCCCTCCCTTTGAAGCTTTCCTGAGGCTTCATTCTCTCATTAGGTTCCTTTCCTAACACAGGCAAAGCCCAAGTGAAGGAGAAGTTGGTCCCAACACCAGTGAAGAGAAAAGCACTGCCTGCAATGCTTCTCCTGCTCCACATGTGACGGGGAATGGGGTGTCTGGAGATCAAAGAACTCAAAAGGAGGGGGAAAAAACAAACTTTGCTAGCTCCAACTAACAAGCAAATTCATTTGTAAGCATAATTTGAAACAGAAGTAAAAAAAAAAAAGAAATCCTGATGTTGATCAGAACAACAGAACAAAACAGAACAAAACTGGCAAGGAAAGTAAATTACTGATATAATAAACAATGGGGGAGGGTAAAAATAAAAACACTATAAAAATATTTTTCATTAATACATAAGGTTTTTCCATGCTAGGCTTGTTTGTGATCAACATTTCAATTGGGTCTTTAGCGTGGGCATATGGAAGTATATCAGCAATATTTTATGCCCATGTGAATATACAAAGATTGAAAAGAAAACCCACCATCAATTGCTGACATCCTCTAAGTACTGGCATACTAGATGTAAGAACATAATTAAAACTTCAAAGCACAGAGCTCTTCAAGTTCTTGTAGTAGGATTTGGTTTTGTTTTTTTGCCATCAGTTYTGAACTGAAATGGCAAATATCAAGGTTTGAATGGAAGAGCAGAGTTTGCTTTTATTTACTGATAGTGAATTGCAGCTGATAAAAGATAAAATCTCTTCCAACAGTAAATGTACCTCTGTGTCAAATAAACTCTATGTAGGTTAAAATATTCTGTCTTTGGCACATACTTTTACTCTGTATAAAAGAAAAAAGAATATACCATATTTTCAGAGGCCTCAAGTGACTCTGGTTCCAGRGCTGTCGACAGAAAATCCAGCACCATTAACTGTGGTAAGCCACGTCTTAAAGTGGTTTGCAGATCACTATCTGCAATATATTATGCCCTGATTTGCAAGGAAACCTGGATCCAGTGCCCACTCCCTTGCCACAGTGCTGCTATGTATCACGGAGGTGCCATATCCCGACTTGGTGTCAGCAAGGCTCTCCAACACCTCCTATTCCCTGCAGGTCTCGCACCTTTGCTCCCCCACATGCCTGTGGTGCAGGGCTGGGAGCCCACAGCTCTAATAAAGAAATATAATCGGGACAAAAGAACATAAAAAAGTCTCCTTCTCCCCCCTCCACCTGTTTTATTTGTGCTATTTATGTCTCAATTTCCTTGAGAGAGAAAATAAATAAATGAAAGTGACACAGGCTCATCAGGGAATTTCTTCCTTGCCCTTTACACTAATATTTCTAGGTGCTGGAGATGGGGTGTTCATCTTGTTTCCTTCGCCACCTCAAGGTTTACTGACTGTGCAGGAGATGAAAGTTGCACAGCCGGCTCTTGGAGTTGAAAGCTATTTGTTCACCCTTTGATCAAAACCAAACTCTTTTCTGCCAGATAAAACGTATGGTCARGAAGACTCTTGAAGCAAGTTTCCACACTGCAGCTCACATGTCCTGCTTCACTGCTGTGGTGGCACTGTGCACCGTGGACCCACGCAGCTCCCCATGTAGGTGGAAGAGTCAAGGAACTAAGGAGCTAATCCTGCTAAGGGGATTGTTGTGCTCCAGTCCTGTCCCAGACCTAACACAGGTGAAAGGTAGGATTTATCTACCCTTATTTTCATGTCTGTAAGGAAAGCATTTAAGCCAAATCTTTTCAGTCTCTGCTTCCTATGTTGGAGTATTTTGCTGTCTTTGTTTCCCTACAATCCTTTGGGTCRTCTATTCCCAGTGCTATACTCTCACAAAATTATCATGAAAGGGAACACGCAGGAGCATTAGACAAAAATCAGTTCTAGAACAGCATCACCTTGGCAAATCTTAAGCTCCTGAATTCTATTCAGAGCTATTTTGAAATCTCAAGAAAGAAACTGAAGACAACTGAAACCATTTGGAAGTTTTCTAATGCCCTCCCTCAAGGCAGTTGGAGGGGGCAACAAGCAGCTCCAATAAACAGAATTTGTTTCAAGTATAGGAACCATCCTTAATAAAGACCTCCTATTACCCTTCCTAAGACAGAGGCTGTGTATTCACATTAATTAAGAGCGCAACAATTAGTTTAGGCATTTGCAAACTTCAAAAAAATTATGCAATTATGAATTGCTCCAACTGGTAGAACTTGATGTTAGTGATGTCTGTGATGAAGAGATTTTATTTCTGGTCATTAGCTAATACCAAAATTTATGCTGTTTGCCCCAAGGACAGTAAGTCTTTCAGCCTTTCTGTTTGCAAGGCTSATTTTCCATTTGGAGTCCAAAGTATTATTTGAGTTGAGAAAGCATCACTCTAAACAGTAGCAAGAGTTTTAGCCAGAATAAGTCAAATTGAGCTSAGTGATTTAAGAGATCATCACAAAGTGAATTTGGATTTTTAGAAGCTTTGCCACCTCTTGAACACTTGCAGTTGAGTGGTTGGTATAGCAGACTTGGTTAATACGGTAATATTTACTCTTGYTAGGACAAATATTCTCTCCAACATTAGTTCCAAGTTGCTGCATAGGCTTATGCACTTGCCTAAACTCCTCACAAAGATAATATATATTTCATATATTTATTCTTCAGTTTTTCAAGTTAAATATACATGTGGTTAGTCAGTTGCACAATTTGTGCTTTCCTCACAGCCCTGAGCACGTTTATATTGTATCTGCCAAATATCCTACACAGATTTGTTTTGTGACTTGAGCAATAGCTACAAGATCTTTTGGTACTTCCTTGTCCAACCTATAAGCTACAACATGTTTGGTGTTACTAAGAAACTAGCTCAGTATGTGTTTGAGACCATCAGAGCTGAGGAGGCAGTTCATTTCAGGTGCCATTTTTCATTTTGGAAGCAAGGTTTGTTTATGGACAGAAATTCATGGGCATAGCCTCTATAGGAGCTGGTGAGACAAAGACCTTGTGCCTTGAAGCAAGCACCTCCGAGTGTGTTCAAAAGCTAATCAGCTGTTAAAAAGATTAGCTTCCCAAACTCAGCTGGCTCCMTCAGAGGTCCTGCCGTTGCAGCTGTTATTTTGGCTTTAGGCCTGGCTGAGCTACCTGCATGGGATGGCCAGCCTTGCAAGGAGAAGCARGAGAAAGGGTGATTTTCTCCTCTCTTCTTCCCACGTACCCTCATTTCTTACCCACACTCCTAACCTYGTCTTTTGCTCACTTCCCCACACCACAGACCAGTGTCTTCCCTAGGACCACAGCCTCACCRCCAAACACGTTTGGTGTCTCACCAAAATTATGCTCACCCAGCTCTCGTCCCCTCCTCTCTGCTCTTGGTAGGGAGTTCATAGAAGATCAGTTACTTCATGGACACATGGCTCAGGGAGCTCCTCCACGGGGGCTGTTTGTTAAACTCACCAAGAGCTCTGTGCCAGGGTGTTTATCCCCCAGCTCATCTGAGCTCTTGCTCTTTAGGAAAGGTGGGAGATGTTAAAGCCCTGCCCTCCTTTGAAGTGGGCTGCAGAGCACCGATGATACACACTTTGGCAGCATCTAAACTAGATAATTACTATTTGTTTGCATCAGTGTGTGCTCTCGGAGCTTTGTGTCAACCACTGCTTCAAAATCAAGTGGGCAAAACACTGCGATTCTTTTTCGTGGTAAGGGTTTTTAAAAGAAGACGCAGTATGGAGTGCATTTTTGCCTGTACATGCATCACCTTTCCCTGGCTGGGGTACCGCCTGCTTTGATCTATTTTCTTAGCTTTTTCTCTTCATTTGCTCTGAATTCTCTGAGGGAGTGTCCAAACCAAGTAATTCATTCATTCAGAGGAAACTTCTTTTCTCCCTAAGGAAGAAACACATCTTCTAGGGGTTACCCCTGCATTAGAGTGCTCTTAGGAGGCTGCTTTCCCTATGTAAGGCATGAAGACAAGTCAGGCTTTGCACCAATGCAGCATGAAGATGAACAAGGACCACTGAAGCATCTCTCAAACACATACATTCTTTTTTTCTTTTTTCTTTTTTCTTTTTTCTTTTTTTTTTTTTTTCAGTTGGAAAACTATGGCTTCTTTTGTAAGTGAAGTCTGCAGAACCAGCTCTATTACCAGGGCTGGCTATCATACTCCAGTGTCACCCTTGCACCACTTTGAAACCTAAGGATTTTAAAAGATGGATGCACTTCTACTAAAATCTAGAAAGTTTCTATAAAGTGTTTTCTTCACAGCTGAACCAAAATTGAATGAAAAAAATTACATACAGGTTTGTGACTTCCCATATATACTTGGTTAAACAATGATTAATAAGTCCGGTCTGGGGWGCTTAAACAGGTGAAAATTGCAAAATGACTGAGAAATAGCAGGTTCTGAAACTAAAGCTTGTGATCTCCTCCTACATGCTCAGAATTTGCTTCCTCTATTGGCAAGTCTAGTTGGAAGCAGAAATTGTTTTACTGGAGACTGACTCAATGTTTGAACATAATAATCATTGCCGAAAGACTTCATATTGAGCTTCCAGATGATTCCAAGTTAAAACCAGATGAAAGGCATAGAAATCACAGAACACTTACATTCCTTGGTGTTAGGAGGCGCCAACAAGCACGAGTAGCAAACCATGCCGTAGATGTTTCGAGGTCTGTTTTCCAGCATGTAGTAACTAAATGAAGGGCAAGATGAGGCAAAACAGTGTAAAATAATATGCTGCAACTGAGCATGGTTCAGCAGCAACCAATTATACCGAGATAAAATCACTTTTAAAAAACTTTTATAAGCTATTTGATGCAATGATTATTCTTCTTTTTTTTTTTAAGTGCCTGAATAGAGACAGTGTTTCTCTTCTTCCTTTCCCCCTTAAAGGCAATTAATCAACAATCAAGCCTACATGACAAGAAGTAGTATTGCCTAAAACAACATTATTTTCCTTGCTGAGTTCAAGCTGCAGTTACAGCATGCTCTGGGRAAAAAAAAAGACTTTTCAAATAAGCAGAGCAATATTTTTAAAGTAGTAACCATTCAGGCAAGACCACCAGTTGGATATTGGCGGATAATTTTCTTCACAAGCACCAGAAGGATAATCTTCTTCTGAAAGGATAGAAAAGCCAAGTCTGTGCCAATTTTGAGTATCAAATAGATGAAAACACCCCCTTACAGGGAAAGACAGAAAAATTCATTTCTCTATAGTTCACAAGTTAGCCCTTGATATCAGATTTCTAGCACAAAGAAAGGTTTTGACCTTCTGAGCTGCTAATAAAGCTAGTGCTGAAATAAGGCAACGGGATATGCAAGAATATGATCCACAAACAACCTAACGATTAAATCACATCAAAATCACAGACAGTTGATGCTGACAGATATGGTTTTACAAATCACTTGTTAAAATTTAATGAAAAAAGGACAAATTTGTAATACAGTACAGCAAGCAGTTATTATGCAGCTGAATACCCAACATGATAAACACTTGATGCAGGGATGAATCTGTTTTCTGCTCTTACACAGCTATCTACACGTAATACTTTCATAAAAAAAATTACTTATTTGAAAATCACTGCTGAAGCTGTCCATTAAAGCCAATTGCTCATTCATTACTAATAAGGAATATAGATAAAGGAAACTGAGTGTTTCCAAGATGCAGGAAAAGTCTGCAGAAGTGCAATGAATGTGGCTGCTGATTTGTTTTTACTAGTTTTAAAAGATTCACCCTCACTCTTCTCTTTGAATGGTTTCTAAGCCCCATGTGCTGCTCTGCCTATCTCTCAATAGCAAAAACTCATTTTTTCTTTATTATGGGGCCTGCATAATGTTTGATTGTGGAGGAGTTAATATATAAGCAGGAAATGACTGCCAAATCATACACACACACACAAGGAAGAAAAAAAGAAGTGGCAGGGCAAAGATACACATAGACTTATACATAAAAGCACAGGACAGCTAAGATTCACAGTCTAAAGGCCACAGTGGCTTAAGGAAGATAAACAACCCTTCTGACAGTTAAAAAAAATCAAGCCGGTGGTATATGTCTTAGTTTTGGCCACAATGCAGAATGGTGAAGAGTGGGCAGAGAAAACTGATGATTTCACTTGTGGGCAAGCAACTGTTCACCTGTGTGTGTTAGGAAGTCTTGCAATTGCAAGTATTAATGACTGGCCCCTGCAAAATGCCAGCAACAGATCTGTGCCTCTGGCTGCTTTGCAATGCACCAGATATTAAAGGCAATGTTGGAAATAACGGATCATGTTGTATCACTAACAAAGGAGAAGTGTCTCAAGTGTGAACAAATAAAACAATGATCATCAGTTTTCACGGTGTTTCTCGGCGTTCTGTTTTTCCTGAGCACTCAATGGTGTCAGATTTTGAAGGATTACAGGACAAATTCAAGAGTAAACATTAGATTGAAGAATAGTCTTCAGTGTTTTCATGCTTAACAGCATGGTAGTTTTTCTTGGATTTATGTTGGTAGTGTCAAGTCATGAATTTACTGGTCCCAGAAGCAAAGATCTAGGTTCAGGTTTGCTCCCCTGCAGGTTCAGGTTTGCTCCCAAGGCCTCTGGAAGTGGGGGACTAACTCTCAGCAGAGATCAGTCCATTCACAGACAGAAGGGAAGTGCTGAGTCCATGGTTGGAGACATTTGCCCCACTCAGAAGTGCCTGGAAGGGCTGTCTTTTGCTTGAAACTCACATGTTAAACCTTCTCATTCAAAAGGAAAATGGAGCAAAGAGTTGGTTCTTGCTTTTAAAACACCTCAGAGAAGAAAATGGATTTGCTATAACCATTGACAAACACATAGCAAGGAAGAGTATCATCAGCAAATATATCTCTGCCTCCACTCCACTCTAAAGGAAAGCAGCTTTGTATTCCCTCTTGTCAGTTGCTCCCAGCAAAAAGCAGTAAGATGCTGGGGCAGTATTACAGGGATGTGTCATCAATGCTTACCCTGTCCTTGCTCTTAATGGGAGTTCACTATGGCCACTGCCAAGAACAGATGAGTGGGTTAGAGGGACCCTTGCTCTGAACCATTCTCAGTTGGTTAGGGTCTTAGGCATGCTCTGACTATGCTATTCATTAGGCTAATATTCCATTAGGCTATGCTGATGGAAGAACTCGTGAAGGGAAATGGCCTGAGTTGCACTCAGTTCCTGCACTCTTGACATATCTTGACTTATCAGCATGTTGAAGAGCCTCTGCTTACGAGCAGACCTTTGTGGAGGGTGGGAGGACTAGGATAAACCCTGCCATATCCCAAGAGAGTAGTTGCCTCCMTAGATCACTTGCAGCTGAACTTTGGTTTTGAGGATCACGGTTTGGAGCTAAGCCTTTAAATTCTACCCTGGTCTGAGTCCAACAACAGTTCTGTGAGTTTGACAAAGAGCATTATTCCTGTTCCACATGGAAGGGAACCTGGACATAGACAAGCAATGGATGATCCCTGCTCTCATCTCAGAGGTCTTTTTCTTCCCTAAGAGGGGTCATCAGAAATATTGTAAAAATAGAAGGAAAATTATATAATTATCCAATGTCTTTTTAAGGGCAAATGATAGAGATAGCTGCACCAGTTGGGAAAGTGCTGGTAATTTGGTGGTGTTTTGTCTAAAAAGTGTAGGAGTTTTTGTGTTTTTAGGCTTAATAAGGTAGAGAGATTAGCGAAAATAGATGATATAGTATAGCATAGGGCATGGAGGACAGGGCATGGCGCTCRGAAGATCTCACGATGTCACGGGAGTTAGGTGCATAATTAATTTAGGTAGTTTACTGATAACCCCATGCCATACAAGGTGAAAATTTGAAATTAGTGTCCTGATTGGGCAGTAGGTGAGTTTGCACATTTCAAATGGAGTATATAGGCAAGCTGAACTACGYAATAAACACCCTTTGCTGCATCCTCCACRTTGGTGTCTGTGCTCTATGGCCCTGGGGCACGAAGAACCCCAGGTCAGTCCAGCTAGCGAACGAGGCTTGCCGCTCCCATTTGGCAACAAAAAACCTTTGGCCATAAGATGTCACCCACTGAACTTTTCTTTAAGGATGCTTTACTAAGCAGGCGAGTCTATAGAAATAGTTGTGGGAGGAGATGCCTTTAAGTACAGACTGCAGGGCTTGGGAAGCTACTTTGGAAACATCTCCAGGGTGTTACTCAAGCATAGTCCTCTGAAAATGGAGACCTTTTTTTTCTGGTTGCGTTAATTTGAATTCTTTTTGAGCATTATTGTCTAGGGAAGGGAGCACACTGTTGGGTGTCACTTGCCAGGCATCTGGCCATCCCTACACAGAAGGTGTCAACGAGAAAGCATGGCCAGTTGGTGTGGCCGATCAGAACACTTGGCCTGGCGCAGGAGCTCAGAGCTTTCCCACTGTTGCACGGGAGCAACACCAGGGCTTCTCTATGCTGCACAGGGAGTCGGGAAGGGCTCAGGGTGTGCCTCACCCAATATTTAACTTATCTGAGAATTTCATCTCTTCCAGTCCATTGTAAGAAGGTTTCTCACCTAAATTGCTGGCCTTGACAAACTAACTCTAAACCTGAAATTCCCGACCACAGACCCACAGCCAGCCTCAGGGAGGCCAATGTCTGCTATGGGTTACACCTGTGTAAACACAGTGTTTTCGGATTACTCCCTAAGTACCAGCTGTGCAAGCTCACTGCTTTCAGCTGGCACCCTGCTCTCTCCAGGGTGACCTCATTAGTCCTCACGAAATTGCAAATTGGCAACTGTGGCCACTACTTAACTTTTGTGCTCCTAATGATGTATGAGGGGGAGTTAAGAGGGAGTTCTTTTTAAATCACATCATTGACTGGCAGCTGGACAAGTCATTCTATTTGTAAACTGAAAAATTCTCATGAACTCGCTGACACAATAAACTTGGACCTTGCAGGACTTCTTTAACAGTTTCCTGTGCTATAAGTAGTGGTGTATATTGTGTCCACAAGCTCTGCACGAAAGCGAAATRTCCGCTAGGAGTTACACATCTAAGCCAAAGAGGCACACTTGTGGAAGTGAGAAAGGTAAATAAAGTGAGGTTTTGTTTTAAAGTATTTACTTACCCAACAAGAACAATCTTGAGAAAGCAAACACACGATTGAGTTTGGAGACATTAGAAGGTAAGAGTGAAGAATATATTGCTAACATATTCATTGTGGCAAYTGCTTTCTTGCCATTGCTATTGGAATTATACAGAGCACAACAGATCATTAAAAAGGTAAACTTAATAAATAGTACCCATTATAGGCCCTTCAAGGAGTAGCAGAACTGCTTTATAATAACAGCAGGTGTCACATTAGCAGCTACTTGGACCCCTATTTCTGCTGTCTGAAAATGGCCTGGGGGGGTGAAGGTTGCCTTGATAAATCTCCTCAAACAGCTATGGTAGCCAATGTTGCCAACTATYGACAAATTTGATGGCTTGTCACCTTTGGAGAAGATACATTTAATGTTCCTAAACATAAACATCCAGTATCAGCGTAGACGTTATGGGACATTCAAGACATCTTCATGGAGCTGCCTTACATGTTACAAGACTTAAGAAAGGTCCTTTTGTAGCAGCTASAGTCAAAGATGGATTCCTTAGAGTATCTCAAATAGCAATGGTCACCTAGGCTTAGGTATGTGAATTACTCTCTTTTTCTGGTAAAAGAATAAGATTTGTTTTTTTTCTTTTCCAGTTTGTTCCCAACACCTGTTTCTTCAATCAGTGATATTTCAGTAAGATTAATGGCCTGTTCTGATCTAGTAAACTCACCAACACTTGTCAAATATTGGAAATCATTGTTTTAGGAGAAACTGAAAAACCTAGTTCACCAATACTGTACTGAAAATCATTTAGGACATGAAGAGAGGGTATCAGTGATTTTAGATTTTAGAAAGGACTTGCAGCACCATGAGGAGTAGATCTTTGCTGTAAAGGTCTATGGCTAAGTCCTTACCCAGGTAGACAAGGCCCACATTCTGCATCATTCTCCTGATCCCCAGGTGTCATGACAGTGGCTCGGAAAAATCCCTCGCAGTCTTTGTGACGCCTGCATATCTGGTAGCCTCCTTTGGAAAACTTTTCAGAAGGGCAAGGAATGCAGCCATAGTCCTCATCTTTGGTGCCATAGCCACATGTCTGCAACAACATAAAGTCATTGAAAAAGAGGCTTGTGTTGTACATAATCTTCTAGGAACAGAGGATATTACTAGACTGGCCCAATGGCTTTGTGGGCCATGTAAGACCAAGAGAACCAAGTTCCTTGTTTGGTCCCCTGATGCCTMCACCGAAGAGGCTGTGGAACCACAAGTATGCAGCATGCTGAATCCTACAGAGGAAACATGCCCCTTGAAAGGGAACCTTTGTGACTATTTAAATCTTATTCCAACAAGTCTTGGAAGTGAATTTCAGCTACTGCACTGACAAAAAGTAGACTGAAAAACAGAGGAAAAGAAAATTATGGRGTAAAACTATTCCATTAGGGACGTCTGTGATGTTGTTTTGATGCTGGAAGAAGCCTCAAGGAACGTCACAAAAGACGATGTTTATGTGGGCCTTGGTAGCCCCTGGAATCACATTTCCCCAATGAACATTAAGTTTAGACTGAATAAAACTAACACCAACTGGTTATTATTCAAATATACTTGTTCAGAACTACCAATTGTGTGAAATTCTTGCAACAGGATGTTTATTCTATTAAAACCAAACAGGATTTCAGCAATTTATTCTTTAATATGCAACAATTATCTGCTATAAATCAAATGGTTACTTAGGATATGTAATTTAAAATGTTGCAGATGCTTCCAAATTTCTCTAGTGCCAAAATATCTTAGCAGGAGAGCAAAATTAAGCTCTCCGTGTGGGGGCCCAGGGAGCTCGCCAAACTAACCTATTTATCACACAATGCTGGACTGGCAGGGTCAGATTTTAAATAACTCTTGAGTTGAAAACTCACTGGCAGAGATTATGTGTGAAACTTTTACATCAGGACTTTCAAAGTACTGCTTTTAAAGGACTGTGCCTGGGCAGTGTTTTGGGATGCCTCAGCACGCGGCTCTGTGCTCTAACAGCACCCTGGGCCACGTGAGTGTTGCTGGGTCAGGGAGGCCACGTGCACTGGTTGAGTATCGGTTTCATTCTCTGCTTTCTCTCATATTAATGTTAACACTACATTAAAGATTACACATTGAGACACTTTTTTTTTTTAAATCTTTTTAAAGGGCTAATTGTGTGTTTTCCTCCTAGAACCGCTTGCTGGGTGGCTGAACTTTGGAGCTGTCTCGCGTGACGTGCTCAGCTGCCCTCAGCGGTGGGCCAGGCCACCGAGCCGCGCGCTGTCATCTCCCAGATCTCGTTGGCACTTCAGTTCTGGGCTGAGCAGAGCACTCTGCAATTACCATATAAGGCTCCTCGCCTGGCTCGCACTTGGGGCAGTCGTGGCACATGCCGGTGGTCTGGTTGTAGTACTCGTTCTCACCGCAGTTGGAGTATTCAGCGCTTGCTGAGTACACGAGGGAAACCTGTTGGCAGAGAGCATCACAGTTACTCGCATTGCCTCTGCTCCCAGCCTCTCGCTTCTCCAGGCAGTGGCAGTGCAGGAGATGCAGGGCTGGTGCGCCCACGCAGAGCATCCCTAAAGCTGCTGTTCAGAAACRCAGCTCACAAGAGGACAGCACAACGCTGGGCAGGACGTGAGCTCCTGCATCAGGGCCACCAGTGAGTGGCTCCTCACTGGATGCCCAGAGGCCATGGCAGGACAGAGGGGCCGTTATACATTCCACAGCCTTGGAAATGCTGATTTGGGCATATGCTAAAGTACACGCTGAAGTATACCCTTGAGAGTCATATTGAGTGAATGCAGATCCCTGCATTGCTCTCCAGGTCTAAATCAGCTGTACATGTGCTACGAAATTTCATAAACATCTGCAAACATCAAAACAGAGCTCCCTTATCTTTGCACATTGGATATATCTCCATAATGTGATACCTACCACCAAAAAAGGAAACATATGAGTCCATTTACGTTCACCCAGGTGAGCCATATTCTCTTGGTATTTTACCTGAAAAGAGAGAAGCAGCGATTGTTTATGAACATCAGTAAATATTTGCATGAGTTGCCAAAATACGAACACAAGGGCCTATAGTGAGAACAAAGGTTGCCTGGGCACGATGCCTGCAGTTATAAGGAGGGCTAAACCAAGCAGGGAAGAGACGTGCTCGTGCACACACACACACACACACACACACACACACACACATGTGCACACATATGCAGAGACTACGCACCTTGCTGCCCATCTCCTTCCTCTCCTTGGGAGAAGACAGTTGCAGAGCAGAGCTTGATCTCACAACCTTGGATAAACTAGGTTGGAGATAAGGAAGGAGACCTGACTTCTGGCATTTCTTCAGGTTGGCCTTGCCTGATGAATATGAGAGGGTGAGACATCGGCAGCATGGCCCAGCCTGAGTCTGTGGTGCTCCCTACGTCAGATTTATCTAGTAAAAGTCAACTCGGAGCAGCCAGAAGCAGCACCGGGGACACTTGTCAAGTGGCTTCGCGTACCCAGAGCTGCCTTCAGTGGGATGTGTTGGCCGCTCTTCATTTTTGCTAAATAAACTGTACATGGAAGAGTTTAAACTGAAACTAGAAGCCAAGCTATTTTTGAGGGCTGTTACACTGACTGTGGAAAATAAAGGGCGTGATCTCCGTGTTATAAACATACCCGCTAATTTATTTCATTTCTTTAAATACAATTCTATGAATAATTTTGAATAACAGCTAATGTTACATATTCATGTGCTGAATTTCTTTCTAAAGGAAAGAAAACAACAGGAAAAGGAGGCACAAATTGCTTCTCTAGCATGATACAACATATTTAATGGTATTGTTACAACACATAAAGTGCCCTGGGGATCTTACAACTTCAAAACTCAAATGTCTGAGATACATTACAAGACTTTGGTTCTAGCAGATGTAAACTATGTTTTAAAGTTTGCAAGCCTCAGACACTTTGCAAGGGTTTCAGTCTCCTAGCAGGGTACAATCACTCCTTTGTGTGACATTCAAGCAGACAAACTATGTTAGAGATGGGCTCCGGTGTCTGAGATGATAGGCACTAAAATTTACATTTTTAAACACTAAACAGATTAAGCCAAGATTATATCACTCCAGCATCAAGCTATGAACTTGCTTTATATATTCCTTCTAGCAATTGGGCTAGCTGAGACAGGTAGCTYGGTGGGTGGGTGGACAAACTGAATTACGAGTATATTCATTTCTTCAGAAAGCTGCACTTTGAAAGCTAGAAACAAAAGAAAATCGGAGATGAACTGTCCCAAATCTGGAGGTGAGAGGCGGAAAACTGTCATGCAGTTTTATAAACTGTCAGACATTTAAGTTGGAAAAGGCTYTAGCTGCTACAGTGTAGTTACTTGGAAAATTTTCAAGGATATAATCTTAACACATATGTCTGTTAAAATAAATCCTGATTATAAAAGAGCTTGTTAGAGTTTAAATATGAATACTTTAAGGCCTTGTCCACACTGCAAAAGTACATTTATTGTAAGTGTTTCTTGGGCTATTCAGAGACAAAAWTTTTTTTGACAATGTTTGCATTTGTAAATCTAAAGTAAAAGTATATCTTAAAATAAAAAACATGCTTCACTTGCTTTCAAGACATCCAGATGTTTACTGTTTGAGGTACTTATATGTAATCATAGACAGATTTGAAAAATGGAAATGAAGCCGTATAGCCTATTAATGTATTACACAATCTTCTCCATCCATTTGGTACTTATTTACAGAAAATGTTGAAAGTGTCAAGTTATACATAACATACATAATATACTTTTCTCTCTCTCAGTATAAATATACATATAGGGTATGTTTTGCATGTAAACACTCATTTTTTTCCCCTGTGTTCCATCAATATGCATAGCAATATGTCAAACATATGGGAAATATTTTTTAAGTGGAAAAAGCCAGTTCAGTGTGCTGCATGTGGCCAGATTACAGTTTCAGAGAAGACTTTTCCCCTACTCAAGTAGGCTGTCATAAACTGTTATTTTCTGCTTATTTATTTATTCATTTATTAATTCAGTTAGAGTTGACTAACAGAATGTCCACTTTACTTGTACAAGGCAGGAGAGAGGAAGGGAAGGTGGGAGAAGTTTTTGGCAGTGGTAGGGTAGGTAGCTCCTCAGTCTGGGTGCTATTCTTGGGCTCACTGTCAATTTTCAAGCACCATAATTTACACCTGCACCATATTATCACATGGAAAGCCCATCCACGCAACTAAGGATCTTCCATCTTGAAATCATTTTGGTCTCTAGCTGACATATGTAGAGCTATGCTAAATTCAGACAATCAGCTCATGCCTGCCAAAAAGCAGGGGAAAAATTTGCCTGTTGCCTGAGATCTCCTCATCACCCAGAGCAATTAATTCTGAGGAATGCTTGACTGAATTTACATAAAACACACCTTTCCTTGTATTCCCAGTCACACAGATTAATCTGCATGTGACTGGGCTCTCAGAGAGTATCTTGGTTGGGAACCCAATGTCAGAGATGCTGCTGCTCCACCAGCAGAGATGTCGAATGGCTTCTGGCAGCATCAACCTCACAGTTGCTTACAGCCACTTAGGTGGCTTTATGCCACACAAACAAATGAAAAGCTGCTTTTTTTGATGTTGAAGACCTTCTGGGGCGGAGAAGGTCTGGGGAGCAATTTAGAAAGCAGGCAATGTTTGCTTTCAGATGCCCCTGTGAAGAGGGAGATGAGGAGAACAGGAGCTGTAAAATGGCGAGTCTGGGCCCTCTTGAGTTGGATGTAGTGGATGGAGATGAGGAAGGGGAAAAGGAGAAGTTATTTACACAAATTTGGCTTCTGTGACCGATTTTCAATGAACACAGATAAACAAATCAAGAGATGTTCCTGTTCAAGACAGGTATGCTATATCTCACGAGTTCCCATGATGCTGTCTTGGATCATTGTCCCAGCATTCCCAATGAGCTGGAAACTAAGTTCCAGATTTTATGAATTTGGAGGCATGTGAGCAGAGGCATGCTAAGGCCCTTCCGCATGCAGGAGCTGAGACGCAGATGAAGGGTTCATGTTCTGTGAGTATTTGGCAACAAAAGCCAAAGTCTTGGTCTACCGTTGCTCTTGTTGGCTATCAGTGCTAAAACATGTGTAGGAAGTTCAGGTTAAAATGTACATTGATGTTCAGGAAAGTTTTTCACATCCTTCCCACCCTCCCAACCCATACCTCATAATTTGGGACAAGGCACCTTGATATTTTGCTGTTTTTCTCTTACAAGTTGGATCCTTTATTATTTGCAAGTATTAGCMATAGCAGAGTAACAGCTGGTGAGCATTGATCTATAGGCCGTGGAAAGTTAATCAGTGCGAAGCATTGTCAGTTTGGTGGCTGGTGACTAAAACCAACAGCTCCTGGTTCCCTGCAGGATGGCCAGCACCTATGAGCAGGAAGTAGCTGGAAACAGATTCTCGATGGGATCATTCAATGTGATGGACATCATTAACAATGGGATGGACAATGGGATCAACAGCAGTAAGGCCTCTCCTGCTGCTCAGCTGCCGAGTCTGCCACAGCTCACGGCTCATGTTTTCGCTTGGGATGTGTGTGTCCCTGGGGAGGAGGTGTGAACCACAGACTTGTACCTTTACAGATCAGGTGTGTAGCACACAGCAAGTCTGGTCATGACTAGAAGGGTTTGCTAATTACAGCTATATTTGCCTTTCGGGGCATATTTGTTAATAACTGTTAAGAATACACACACAAGCTGACAAGAAAAGGAAGACTATTTTCCCAGTGGCAACCACAGCAAAAAACGCCAGAGCCTCGCTGTCTCAGCTTCTCTCCAGGAGACTTCAAGGCACAAATCTGGCCTGGGGAAATAAGAAAAGTGACGCCTGGGACCCTATTACTCATATGTTTCTATTCCTGGAGAAAAGCCCTTCTCTATGCTCTTTGTGGCATCTTACTAGGAATTGAAAGCATCTTACCAGGAACTGGAAGAAATAAAGAAATAAATACCCCTCCCCATCAGAATATGCTTGGTTTGTAATGTCTGAAGGAGAAAAAAAAAAAAACAAAAACAGTGGCCCTCACTGGGTCAGCCTTTAAATTTGTTAATTTACTTGCATGATTAGGTATATTTACACTACCCACTAGTTAATGGAATAAATACAGGGAATACACAAACAATGAGGTTACCATTACTAGTGGTATAGGACAAAACCTGACAGCTTTCAATAGGCAGCCTTAAACTGTTATTTTAATTCTGTGACTTCAGTAATAATATAGTGCAAAAACTAATTTCCTATCCTAGGTAATGTTATTACAAAAAAAGTTGAGAAAAGGAAAACAATAATAATAAAAAGAGACACATGGATTGAGTTATTGAAATATGTGTTTCTAAATTTGCAGAAAGTTTGCAAAGTTTTGATGCTTCTGTGCATTTCTTTAATTTCATCACTGATGTACACATACTTAAAGTACTTGTACACATACAAGTTTTTCCTTCCAGAGAGGGAAAGGCACCATGTCTCTCTCAGAGAACTTCACGGTCTTGCTACTTCTTTGTGTTTCCTTATCAAGTTTTCTAAGGAGCAAATTGGCTACCAGCTCAATGAAATGAATTCCTGAAAAGCTGCTAAATTAATCCTGATCAACGAGTATCAAATCCACATCCAAAATCTCGGCTGCTAAGAACAATAATAGAGATGGGACAGGAGCTTGGAAAGAAAAGGTTTCATATAAATAAATAGGTCACAGGCACTTTTGCAGTGCCACCAGCAAATGCAGCGCTTGCCCCAAATTGCTGAGGTCTTTGAGAGGAACCTGCCTTTTCCAGAGATTATCACTTTTTTTTTTTTTTTTTTTTTTTGGCATTGGCTTGGTAGGTAATCTTTATATGTTCCCAATATTGCAAAATCCTTCTTAACTGAGATAAGCTTGCTATCTTCCCTGCAAAGTCTCACAAGTTTCAGAGTTCAGCTACAGGTTTCAGTTTGGTTCCAGCCTTGTTTAAAAAGATGTGGTTTGATTTTTTCTTTCAGGAGGAAAGAGGATTCTCCCAGCCCACCACTGAATGACAATGATGGCAGCACAATCTTGGAGAGAGGATACACTTAGAAAACTATAAGTAAACAAAAACATAGCAATTATCCTGAAATTTTGCAGCCTTGGTTACAGGATGCATTGTTCTGAGCACCAGAATAAARTATTGCACAGAACAATACTACACTTGCAGAACAAGGCACCATTTCCCATATCTATTTGATCTTGCAAAATATACCCTAAGAATTATCTCAGGAAGAGATGTAAGAGGTGTTTAAACGATACAACTGTGTTCTTTCTTTTACCTGAAACATCAAAAGGAAGCTAGAACAGCTCAAATTTCACATAAAATCAAATTCCCCCTGTGACCCGGGAACTCCATCAGAAAAATAATTCATTGCTGGGGCACAGGAGCTTTTTATTTTTATTTCCAGTAGGAGCTGTATTGATTAGGGGGAGCATTACAGATTCTTTAATTTGCTAATGATGGCACTGTGTTTGGAAGACKCTGGGGTAGCAAAGACTAGCTCTCCTGCCTCTTCGCAGACATGCTTATCTGGAAAGTACATCTGGAAGTCTGTACTCAAACCCGTTTTCTCATCTTACATAAAGACACATGTTGGTTCTAGTGTAGACAGGTCATCAGCTTTCTGAAAATATTTCCAAGGAAAAAAAAAGGATATGATGGAGTTAAAAATCAAAAGAAGGAAGAAGAAAAGACTCTTTCAATATGTACTGTATAGCTGGCATGTGTTCATTCCCAAAGGGACGAGGGCATTAATGAGACACAGTTTAAGGCTGGGATCCGCTGTCCACGTGTGCACATATGTGTCCTACTGGCCTAACACAACTGCACTCCCTATGGCATCATTGGCCTGCAAAGGGTACAGGATCATCCATGGGTTTCAGTGATTTTTCCTTTAGAAGGGCTCATATATTGGTGAGGAAGTACTGCTGTAGGGAAAATAAGCACTTAYAAGCTCCCGCCACAGAGTCTGCTCTTGTAGCTCCCCTGTTGGTGCTACCTATTTCGTATGAATAAGAAAATACTAATTAGGGCAAAAATGTATGCAGGGACTTGTATCTTTCCCAATCAAAAAGAGTGCCTTGACCCTCAGGCAAAGACACATGCTCTCTTTTGTTTTCTATAATTTAAAAAAAAAAAAAAAAGAAGAAAAAGATTTGGGATTTGCTCTTGACACATAATTAAAAAAATCGTAAGCTGCATATTTGTGATGGGGAAAAAAAATCTTGATTTTTTTGGCCATGAATATTTTCCTCAGTGGGAGAGGCTTGTTTGAAGAGTTGCTGAAAACAAAAGGATTTGGAAGTGATTTCCATGAAGCTTTCTCTTTTATTTTCACCCACTCCTTACATCTATTGGGAAGTGTCAGAACTGATGTGTCTGTCTGTTTTATTAGGGCTAGGGCTTGTCTCTGACTCTCTGAAGGAACATTGGCCCTGGTGATGGTGGAAGAAGCCTGTCATGACTGTAACACAAGCAAGCTCTCCCAGCTTCCTGCTTACATCTCCAAGGAAAAGTTCAAAGAAATATAATTAAAAAAAAAAAACCAAAAAACCTATCTCAACTACCTAATCTAATAATTCTAACAGAGGAACTAACAAGCTGTTAACGAACGAACACAGCAATGCAACATGCACCAGGTCATCCCAGTTTTCCTTTTTACTTGCCTTAGCATTGTCCAGGAGACAGATCACATAAGAGGAAGAACAGTTTTGAGTCTTGGCTTACGTTATTAAGATCGATAAGGATTTGAGCTTAAGCTCACACTTTTCCTTTTCTCAGGGTCCAATTCTGAAAGCTCCTGAGAAACTTCTAAATCCACAGAATTCAAGAAGCAGGGGATTTTTATCACTCTGCGAAGACTGACATCTTTTTTGTTTTTTTTTTTTTTAATAAAATAAGGGTCAATAGACACAACAGAGTTGGAGGAATTTAGAGGTACTTTACAGGAAGAAATTCAGATGAAAACCTCCATCAGCAGCATTTATATAAATAGGAAACAGAATAGGAATGCTACAGTTCCTGACAACAAATGTATCTGTATTAAGCACTGCAGCACATTCACATTTCTTAGGTAAAAGTCAGAAGATTTGTTAGAGCAGGCTGGCTGTCTATAACTGAAAATTATTTCAAGACTATAGATGGCTTCCAAATACATTTTGCTAGTTCCATAATTAGCTTTCAGCTCTGCTTTGCCCATGGTTAACATAAAAAAAATCGGAACTACTACATCTTAYATAGACCCTGTGATAACAGACAGTGGGCTGTTGTTGTTGCTGGTGGTACCCTTGAGGGCTGAATATCCCAGTATGGGTCGCTATCTGAAGGACAATGTTACTGGGCCAGTCCCACACCTGAACTTTCTTTCCTGCACAGGTTCATTAAGCAACGATGAAGAGTTTTCACTGTATTTGACAARTGTAATGAACTCAGTGTTCGTTTGTGGCCATTTATTCTTTGGTAATTTCTAATTTCTGAGTCCCAGAAAAGGCATTCGTTTGTCAGCAGGCCTCTCTCTCTTGCCGACAAGGGCATACATACACTGCCCACAGAGATTACTTGTGTGTTACTCTACATTTTATGGGATTTATTTTGAAGGAGATGGATTATTTCTGCAAACTGAAGGCCAGATGCATTTAAATTCCCAATTTAAATTGGGAGCTAGAGCTCAAGCTGCCTGGGCTCTCGTCAGTGGCCATATCTGACAGAGAGCCTGAAGCTGCTACCCGTGCCAACCTGCCCACACATACGCTCCAGAACAACCAACCATCTTGTTGTATAACAACCGCTGAAGTTTTATTATATACGTGGGCCTATGTAAACTGTGTGCTTATAGGGATGCATGGTGCACACGTATCTATTTATAGCCACATACTCTCAGAGATGCTGGCTTTCCCTCCAGTCAACCTGGATCTTCCATAGCCCAGATAATGTCCTGCTGCAAGGAAATCTCCCTGATTAATGTGCCTCAGCTTACAGTGAGGAAGAGGTTGCCTCCAGTCCTAGGCAAGGATGAAGAAAYGCCTTTCTCTGCTGGAACACTTTCTCTTTTGAGACTATAATCGTGAAATCTCTTCATAGTTTCTCTGAGGCCCCCCTTTTTTTTTTTAATGAAGGTGTTTACATTCCTAATTAAGGAGTGCATTAAGCCTAGCGGTACCTTATCTGATAAACCTGTTACTAGGCTATGTYAAGCTGAGCCTTTCAAGAAAGCAAGCTAGTTTTAAAAACTGGTTATCCTCTGGGCTGGAAATGTGCAAGCCAGGAGCTTGCAATTAACTTGAGTTAATTACAAAATACCAGAAATGTAATAATGTATTTAAAAATATAACACAGGTGCTAATGACCTTTTTTTCCCTCTCCTCTTATCCTTTCTTTTTTTCTATTTTCTTTCTTTTTTTTTTTTTCTCCCTCTCTGCAAGAGTTAAATGCCTGTCACTTCACTCCCAGGTAGCAACTCCTTCCACAGGTGTTAACCATCTTTTTCTCTCATGTGGTTGAATTGATTAACATAATACGATTGATCTAAAAGTAGTTGTTTCTAACTGGTACTTAGCATGGACTGTGCTCCTGCTTTGCACACGCACTAAAGCAACTAGGCCTGAGAGTCCTAGTTTCCTTTTTTTTTAGGTGTATCAGATGGTCTGACAAATATCTCTTTTGTTATGTGCCTCTTTTCCTCCACCACTTCTGGAGAACTTAGTGACAGCAGCAGTACTACAGAAATGTAAGGCTGTGRGCGTAAATACTTTCTACTAAAGAAGTGATCCTGCAATTGTACCCTTGCTGTTCCAACAGCAATATTGCTTTTAGCTCGGCATGCTCAGCAAATTTTGCTTGTAGTGTATAACTTTTTACACCCAGGATGCTCAAAAACATATAAAATAAGACAAGCATTCAGAGAGCAGGCAGGAGCCTTCAGTTCAGTAATTCTTCCAGCACAATCCGTCCATAGCTCCTTGATTGCTCATTTTTCATCTGTTGAACCTATCCTGTTTTCTTACATTCAGGGAATAGTTCCTCATGTGTGTCAAGTGCTTTATTGAAGGCCAGACAGTCCATGGCATCTGCCTCCATTTAGAAAATAAAGTATCCTATCAAGGACAGCTTAGGGGTTGGCACTACCTACTAGAGTGATACTGTATTGCATCTAAAGAAAGTTTCTACTTCTTCTAGGATTCTACAGAAGACATAGCTGCATGCCATGGCAGTACAAAGATGTCTGGAGGTAAAAGAGCCAGCAAAACAGAAAGAAAGGCAGAAATAAAAATTTTTAAAAAAAGTGCTTAAAAGTCATTTCTGAAAGTGCTAGTAAATTCAGATACAAATCAGAAAGTAAGTGATTTTCCTAGTGGGGAGGGATGTTATAGTGATTAGACTCTTTACAGCTGCTTAAATACTTCTGTGCAACAGCTGGTGAGACTTGAAACATTTTCTATTTAACTATTTTTTTAAATGAGAACTTCTTATAATTTTCCTTAGAACATGATCCTCTGAAGCTTTAAGTGCCACCCAMAAGCAGTTGAAGATCTTTTCCTCCCTTTGACTGCAGCACTTCTTGAGAAAGGAGGTATTCTGGAACAGTATTATTTTGTACTGCTAAGTTAAAATCRGGTACCAATTATCATCTATGTAAAACATATTTTAATAGATTTAAAAACGTCCTACCCATTCATAATCTAATATTTTAATTTCCTATTTGTCAGATGAGTCTGTTTTCTTTTATGGATGCTGTAACTGAAAATCTTCAGAGCAGGATCAGCTAAAACAGATTCTTATTCCACTGGAGGGCAGCACATTAGCACGTATATTAATAATGTGGCAATGTGATCATCATTTGCTGTAAGATATTTTTTTTTTCCTAGAAAAATATTTAGTTATCATGTGAGGATCTGCTTAATGTACCAAATATGCACAAGCAGATATGCATAGTGAACATCTCTCCTCTAAGCACTGCTAGACTACTGACCTGTCAGCTAAATAACCAGCACTAATCAGCCAATGGAACCGAGTCTGTAAGTGCAGAGGTAGTTTAAAGATAAACTATTTATTGGCATCAGGATCAACCAATTCTAAATTAGCTACAAAGCTGCAGGGAATAATGACATGTGAAGTCAGTTTTCTTTTTCTTTTTCTTTTTTTTTTTTNTTTTTTTTTTTTTTTTTCTTATTTTTTCTTTTTTTTTCCCTTTTAATTCTTAGCCCCTCAGGAGATTTGGGATGGTTTGATGTTCATCTGGAGACTTGTCAAAATTCTATAGAAACTTAATAGTCTGCCAACATGGGTGGTTGCTGCTTGGAGGCATTTCCACATGGCAAAGGTCCTGTGTGCACAAAGCAGACTTGTATCAGTCAAATGCTGCTTGGAATGACATGAAAAAAGGCACAGTGAAGTGTTAGGACACCCTTCACTGGTTTTGAGGGATAATTCATGCCTATCTGGGCTCTTCCCAAGGCAGCCAAGCTGTGGGAGGAATCCATTTGGCCCCTAATTATTTTGAGCTCCGCCTAGGCACTAAACCCCCCATGCTGCTGCCACACCTATGTACCAGGCTTGGGTGGGACAGCACTCCTACCTCCTGGATAGAGCAGAAATGAAGACCGGAGGGCAGCCCGCGTGGCACARAGAAACCGGGTGGAAGGAGGAACCATGGAAAAAGCCTGAGCAGGAAGGTAGAAGGCAGAAGTCTTACATCAGAGAAAGGGCTGGAGAGGGGCATGGAGACTGAAGACCAGAGTGGGAAGGGTAACTGGGAGGCACTGGAGCACAGAACAGGCTGTGGCAATAGAGGTCCWTGAGCTGCATGGTGGGCATGGTCTCCCTGCAGCTAGGTATCTCTTGGTGAGGTAGCAAATGGCACAACAATCCAAGGCAAGTGTCCTGCAGTCTTCAGTAAGTCTGAGAATCCCATGCTTCATACAATGCACAGACTTCATCTCAGTCAAACAACCTCTTTGGGAACTCTGGGGTCTCCAGGGCTGGAGGCAATCTCCACAATAAGATTTAATGGAAACTGTACAGGCCATGAAGGCTTTGGGAAGCAGAAATGGAGCGATCTTGTGCAGAGGGGAGGGGTGGGGATGAGTGTTAAACTGTTTCTCTAATGGTGTTCAAGTTCTTACTTGAACACACRGGAGAAGGCCTGCTCCACAGTGAATGGTAGCGGCTGCTCTGTGGCAGCAGAGTGGGGAGAGCTCCTCACACTTCCCCTAGCAAAGCTCTCCAGCACCAAGCCGAGCTCCTTTGGATGGCGACAAGAATTAGGATGGAGAATTAGCTGGTAGGACAAGACCTTGTTTGCACACTCCTCAAGGGAGAAATACAAATACTTTGGCCTGAGTCCAGGACCTGGATAGCTCAGGGATACGTATACACTGTGCAGGTATGGTAGTTGGAAAAGAAGGAGTTGCACCACAGAAGGGGAGGGACTCAGGCAGGGTTTAAGGAGAAGCCCTCACCCTGAGCTGTACACTCAGAGGAACTGCTTGATTTAGACAAGCTTTCCTCTGTTTCCCTGTTCTGGCAGAAGGATTCAGGCTCCCCATAATGTGAGCTGCAGGAAAAGTGTCTACAATATATTTTTCATACTGGAATAAATTTCTTATTGGGGTTTTAATTATCTCTGACAGGAGCCTTCACGGTCCTTTTGCAGTGCAACAACTATATTGTTTGAGAGAAGAGAGGTTCATCTGTGTTTCTTTTTCAGTATGTAAAAAAAAGTAAAGCACATATTAGATGTATCTGTACCAGAACTGCGCTTATGTACCAGACTCTGGATATAGTCCAGCTGACCATTCTGTSCCTGTTAAGGTTGGGATACCTTCAACCATTTGCATTTTTGGAGAAGTGATGAATAGAAATGTCACAGTTATTTAAGAAGATCCCTGTAGGCTAAGAAGAGGCAGAACTTGAGGGAAGTTCATATTGACTCATCYGTCACTGGATTTTGGAGTGTGTGGATGAGAAGGTTCTCACTGGTGTCTGTGGGTTTTGTTTTGTTTTCAGGGCTGGACATGCAGTGGATGGATTTCTATGGGAGACTTGCAGGCAAGAGCACAGAGTTACCTGGCCGCAGGTTGACTCTTCGCCTCCAGCCTTTACAAGGAAAAGACTTCCAAAGTAATAGGAGGAGGGTGAAGGGCACTTGTGCAAGTGGATCTTCTAGGTCTAAAGCCTAGTGTCTCTAGTGTGACCATGGGATGATGAGGGATAAGGTCGGACGTGGATACAGAAGGGCTGCAGGGAAGCATAGGGCTGCATAGGTCCCAGACAGAGGAGAAATAATAATGTGGCTTTTTGGAGGTATAACATTTCACTCAGCTTGTGGGCAGATGAGAAATGCAAGGCATAGAGCAGAGTTAGCTAAAAGTAATTAAGGTCATTCTTATATGATTTAAAAGATTATATATATATAATTAGTAGATATTTTATGTTTATTAGGATTAAAAGAAAGAGGAAGGTTATAGTTTATAGCTCCTGAAGTTCTTTTATTTTTAAAATAACCTTTTTAGAATTTAAGAACTTACAGTAGCACAACAGTGAAAGGATGAATGCTCTCCTTGCATTGAAGTTGCCCAGAATTCAGACAATACTGCAAATGTTTCTTCAGCTAACACGGTCCATATATTTACTGGAAAAAATGGGCTAGAGACTTACCTCTAGTATCAATACCATCACACAATAAATTCACTAGATTTTAAAAAGAAGACCTCTTCAAATTCAATCTATCAATACAATAAAATAGATTCTGTCAGAAAAACTATCAATTCTGAAGTCTGTACTTATTATATGCTTATCAGTTATCGAATAATTCGATCATCAAAAAAGAGGATGGAATGGGACCTTAACACGTTACCTAATCTATCTGTTTCACCCTACGACAAAGTCGTTCTTGATCCCACCTGACAAACTTTTATTTAATTGGTTCTTAGAAACCTCTGATGACAAAGATTTTCACAGTTTTTCCTCAGCAATTTGTTCCAGTGTTTTGCCATTAGTATTAGAAAGCTCCTCTTAATGCCTAATGTGCATCTCCTTTCATTCACCTGAAGCTGTTGCAATTCGTTATACCAACCATGGATGTGAAGAAAAGATTATTTCTTTCCTTTGCAGCAAGCCTCCCTAGTATTTGAGTTTCACATACACTCTTTATGCAAAAGAATCCAAATTCATCTTATTTTGCATTACAAGACAAGCTTTTTTTCTGTTACAAGACAAGCTTTTTTGAGCACTGCTCTTTGTTGTTTCTTCTACTTGGATTTTATCTAACTCATTCCCATATTTCTAAAATGGGTGTCTAAAACTGAACGCAGTATTTTTATGAAGACATTTTCCATCCTGGATAGAGTGTTTCACAAGGAGATTTATGAAGTCTTTGTGACACATCCCAAGATGAAGCTGTGAAGAGAATAAATGGCCTATGACTGACTTGCAGTCAGTTAGGGATCTACTTGAAACTATAAATCTTCATCTGTTAAACTACTACATATTTGAAGTTGGTGGATTTTTTTATTTGCTTTTCTCTCTCCTTCCCTGAAATCTATGTTGGCATTTCTATCAAGATGTGAAAAAATATCTTGCATTGTAAGACATATCAATTTTACGGTGTTGCTATCTATGCACCAGCAAATATGTCCATTTTTTGCCTAATAACTGCTCAGGGCTTTTCAATCTGCTGGAGTAAACTCCACCAAATTTGTTGTTTTGCCAGTGATGCCATAGCAACACAGTCCCATTTCCTGGACTCCTTGCTTTGCCAAGCTGGTGAAGGAGATGTTGGGACTGTCGTGGTAAGAGTGTTTTCATCTGGAGAACAAAAGCAATCTGCGCCCTCAGAAAGCTGTCATCATATCTCCTGCAGACTGCTAAGCCCTGCCAGCTCAGAGTTCTTCCCTGTGATGCTGGATGAAAGTAACGATTCCAGCACCATGATCTTCTATTTTGAGTTGGATGCTAAAGTTGCTAAAAAAGAATTTTCTGGCAGAACATCTTTGCAATATTTCCACTACAAAAATTGGCTTTCATCCTCAAACTCTAATGTCTCATTTTAGGGATTGATTGTTTTATGGGCAGATACACTTGCATGGTCAGGAGAGAATCCAGTTCTGAGGTTTGGCAGGAACAGTCTGGTTTTAAACAAAGCGAGAGAATTGCTCCCCTTTATCCATCGACCACTCCAAGAAATATCTTGTGTGTTACCTGATGGCACACCTTGTTCTGAATGACTGGAGAATGCCTTAATTGCTAACCCCTGTTGTAATAAAATTATTTACTTCAGCAAGTATACATTGCAGATATTCAGTTGTCCTGTGGTCAAACATAGCAGAGTTAGGCTGACTCTTTAGTGGCTTTCAGAAAGATGGGAGCAAGGGGAGTCACTTCTTGCATATTTAATGGTCATCCTGAATCCAAAAAGTAACATAGTCACACCAATATGTGATGTTCAAGCTTCAGAGAGGCTATGGTGAAGCTTGTGCTTTGCTTCTTTGGAATACACCTGCAATGACTTGGTGGTGTTTGTGCTTTTCTCCTACTCTTTTCTCCTACTGATTGAAGGACAGCTTATACATGGAGGGAGCAAACTTCTGAAAAGCTTTGTGTTTTATAAAGCAGTGGCTGTTGCTGGAGATATTGCTTGTCTGTCTGTTGAGGACCAACAATTTAGAAGAAATGTGGGAAGTTTTTTGGCACAAACCCTATAATGCTCCTACTGTCAACATTGTGTGACCTCCTGCTACCTGGTAAGGTAATGCATTCAGAAAACAAAATTTCAGACTTGTTGTAGGTGATGAGTTTTTAAAGGATCCGATTTTATGGTGTCAGGGATACCAAACCCTAAGGTTAAAAGAGGCTATCGTAATGAAAATATTAATTTGTTTAGCCTTTCTTTAAAAAAAAAAATTGCAGAAGACAGTTCATTAAAAATGTATAGAGTGCCTTTCAGGTGTATTTTTGCTTGCTTGCTTGACTTTGCTTCCAGAGGAAGCAAGTGTTGGAGCCACATATTTGCTTTGAAAGGAGTCTAATAAACAGGTCAAAGCTCTACATAGAGTATCACATGAGCAAACTAGTGTTAACTGAATTAATTCAGAGAAGTATAAGGGAAAAAAAGACTGTTTGAAACTGTTCTGTAGGGTATTCACAGTTCTAGTTTTTGTGGTGGGACCACAGTGTTTTCTATTCATGTCACACAGAAAGCTTCTGTGTATGGTAAAGCCAGCGCTGCAGTGCTGGATTCCGAAGAGATGGAAAGCCTGCACCTCAGCTAGGTCAGCTCATGCAAAGCTAGTTTGTACTAGAGACATTTTCTTCATCACTCTGGTGTTTCAATAGCCTGAGCAGGACTGGACACTAACGCATCTCCCCCGGTCCCATCGCTGTGCTGACCTAGGAGAAGCTGGCACTGCTTTCAGCAGCACTGATTTTGAGCACATCAGGAGGGAGATGGAAGGCAAGGCTGAAGCAAATGCAGTAAACCCCCAGTCATAGTGGTGGGAAAAGTAAAATGAGTGGCTGTTTGTTTTTTTCAGGGGAAGAAAAAGAAAAAAGAGAAAGAGAAAGAGAAAGAGAAAAAAAGAAAAAGAAAAAGAAAAAGAAAAAGAAAAAGAAAAAGAAAAAGAAAAAGAAAAAGAAAAAGAAAAAGAAAAAGAAAAAGAAAAAGAAAAANAAAAAGAAAAAGAAAAAGAAAAAGAAAAAGAAAAAGAAAAAGAAAAAGAAAAAGAAAAAGAAAAAGAAAAAGAAAAAGAAAAAGAAAAAGAAAAAACCCCACATTATTTACTGCTGCTTGAAACCTGAAAAACTCTAACACTTGGAGAGAAAGCAGAAGAGAGTTTGCAAAAAGACCAACTTCTTTTCTTTTTCTTTTTTTTTGTTTCTTCTAACAGCCAGATGCAGGGCCTCTGCAGCCATTCCTCTTGCTTGCTGCAGAGCTGGCCAGGGTGTTAGAGGTGATCTCAGCCTGAGCTCTTCTAAACTTGACCTATCACGTCTGCAGGGTGCAGGACTCAGCTCCTGTTTTGTAAGCTGTTTCTTGACCACTCTGAAATCACAGCTGCTGTTGCTGGCTTATCTTGTCGTCTCACTTCCTTCTGCTTTAACCACRCTAGAGATTGTGTATCACAGATATTTCTACCAACTCTCTGTACCTGGATGTGTGTTTGCAGCATTACAGATGCCTAATTCTGAAGGCTGCAGACACCTTGCAAACCAGTACATGCTTATCGGGAGACCAAAGGCATATATCATGAAATATTCTATGGTTGTAGTGAATCTATGTAGCCAAAACTCATTTGAAGTATTAGTTCTAAACTAAAAAGTTTAGGYGTTGGGTAGTCTTTGTTAGTCATAAATAAATTTTAAATCAGTCTGTTCATTCTCTGGATTAAAATGTTGGTCGGTATCAGTATATCACTAAGGAAATAACCCAGACACAGATGGTATTGGATCACACAGATGACTGCAGTGCTTAGTGAAAATAAATAACAAGGGACTCTTTCCTCTTGGAAAAGCTGTTTTGGTAAATTCAAGTCTAAGCATGAAGCAAGCAAAACATAAATTTTAGGTCTTTCCTGTCAAACATGATGTCTCGTTCCACTGGTTTGAAAAAGATCTTAGCTCTTGTTTTTCTTAGAACAATATGAGAGCCTTGGGGAAAATTAAATTGGGGAAAGATTCAGTGTGCAAAACACACAAGACAAAACACTGAAGAAATCTCAGTTTGGGTTTAAAGACTCATTCCTGCCACGTGCTGCCAGAATTCTTAATGCCCGTTGCCACAAAATTGAATTTGGCAAGTTGATGGGCGAGTCTGCAATTCCTGGTGGAGCCCTTTACGATCTGCTGGATTCTCCGGGGAAAAAGCAGATGTCCAAACTCCAGGTGTGAATGTGTTGAGAAAATCAAATGCAAAGGGATGTGTGACTCCATGAAGAAAGATGTTGCCAATTAGGCTGTTTCTGGAGAATATCATTTGAAGAATTGGGGGGAGAGGAAATGCCAAGTTTCTTGTTAAACTTGTTGAGTATCTCTGGCAAATTTGAATAAGAAACTTTCTCTAGAGAGACTATAAAAATAACTGTTTGAGCCAAGTAAACAGTGTATTCAATGTGACAACTTTGTTATCGTGTCAACTCTGATTTTCACAGATTATGATGAATGCAAGAGTGAGAAGCTAAAATAACACTGAAGGCTTGTAAACATCAGGGTAATCTCAGTGAGGAATTGGAGTGGGGGAATTAGCTACAACCAGGATGGTAAAGCACATTAAGCCTCTAAGGCTTCTTCTAATTTTGCTGTCGGAGCATTCTGAGTCTGCTAACTTAATATCCAGTGTGCAACCCCTCCTTGCACTGCCCTGAGGTGGCCTAGGAATTACATTGCTGTAAGGCTAAGAAAGTCTTCTGAAGGGAGAAAATACAGCTTGCTCTCTCATGCTTTACATATTTGCTGCTGATATCCTGCGCTCAAATCTTAGGTTTCAGCAGTGCTTTTATATCTGTACCAGCATCTTAGATGTGTGAAAATGTGATTCATTGACTCTGTTTGCTACAGCTGGAAAACAGGAGTYTCCTCTCATTGGGAAAGACATAGGTATGTTAGACATCGCTTTACACTGTCAGAACCCACTAATGCTCCTTTCCTAAGCTACACACGGCACAGGCAGACGGCAGACACTGCTCTCTCAGAGCTCAAACGCAGTACGCCAGCCTCGTGGTGCCACATGGTTTCTGGTCCTGTTCTCAGCCTCAGTTTACTGGAGGTTATCCATTAAACCGACTTGCACAGAAGGAAAGCGTTATACACAGCAAAGGAACTGAGCCTGGGATTTGGGCTGAATAGATAAGCACTCTGACAGAATTTGTTTGTCATGTTGCGTAGGAGAAACTTGCTTTAAAGTGAGGGGCTGAAAAGCGCAAGAGCTGTTCCCATGTTAGACCCAATGCTGCAGAGTAGTTTAGAGGTAGCAAATACGGGAAACATTTGCTCTCTTACGTAAACATGCTTATTTTTGTAAAGCCTTGGACCTGTCTCAGAAGGGTGAGCTCATGAGCAGCTGAGTGGACTTCAGTTATCTTGCTACGGATCAGTTTGACAAGTTGCTGTAGATGATTCAAGTAACTTAGAAAACCTGTAACCATTCCCACACCCAGCCTGTGCACCTCAGCAGTCCACTTTGTAGCTGGATACAAGTTAAGGCAGCCCTCAGGCTGCTTTAACACACTTTGGGCCTAAGCCAGGAGAGGCACAGCTCAAGGCACATTTAAGTCTGTGTGCCCAGAACAACGTTGCCACGTGATTATATTTCTGCAGCCAGTGCTAACTCCACAGTGTGGCTGTAGCAGGATTTAGTTACACCTTGCATGGTATTTGCCTGTCTGAAATGCGACAGTCTGTCTCAGCTCAGTCCTGCTTGATGTGCAGACACCTTCCTCTATCCTTCAGAGATCTGCTATTGCACTAGGGTTATGAAACCTCTGCATCGCCTGCGAAGGCACCAAGGCTGGTGGCATTGAGGGCCATGGCCGTGTCTCTGCATGTCATTCCACACTGCGACAGCATCCCTCTTTGGTCTGGGGCACACAGGAGGCAGCTGAGGTCCCCACATTCAGATCACTGCGCTGCTTCCCTAAACAGCAGGAGCAGTGAGGTGGAGACCACGCTCCCTAAGCCAGGGGGTGCAGGGACTGAAACTCAACATTCATCTACACAGCCCCGGTCCAAGGGCAGAGCGGGCGATGCGGCGAGGAGCTCGCTCCCTCCATGAGCTGGGGAGCCAGCACAGCCACACAGGTGAAATCCCACAGGAGTCAGTGCTGGCTTCCTCGCTGATCCCRGTGGGATCTGGACTTGAGCCACAACACACAAAGCGCACACTCGGTGTGCTGCCTGGCAGAGCTAATAAAAGAGGGCCGTGTAGCTCAAACCGGTGTGTGTTCCCTGTGCTCAGAGGGGGCAGTCATTAGACTGGCCTACCAAAACAGAAGCTCTGTGAGCGCCACCGGCCTGCCCYAGCACAAACTCTTACTTAGCGGCCTCACTGCAAACGTGAAAATCCTCTTGCAAACAGCCAGGTCCTAGCCCAGAGCCTGAAATGCAACACCCTAGTGCAGTTACTGCCAGGACTCACATAGTCACTAGCTCATTAGCAATTAAGTAATGGCTCACAATTAGTGAAAATATGAAAATGGCTGTGGCAAGCCCTGCAGTACCAAAGCGCTTATTTGCAGCCTGTTACTTGCATCAAAATGACATGTTAGAGAAAGCTGAAGGGAGCCTGTCACGGCCCATTTTAAAAGTCACCATTTGTAGGCAAGGCTGCCTGCTCTCATCCTGCTTAGCGTTATCAGCTGAACCGCTGGCACCAGGTATTCAAGGAATTACAGCGGGGAGGAGGAGAGCACAATATTTCCTTGTCACGGGGATGGATCTGACAGACCATTTGGGCCCTGCGTCTCGAATTCTGTCACACAAATTGAAATCTTCAGAAAGCCAACAGGCTTTCAGAACAGTACGCACCTTCTCCGGGCCTGCGCTATTAGGTTATGACTAGAGCCCTTTTTGGCTCATGAGTCATTCRCTTTCATCTTTTAAATGTGTTTAGAGAACTGGGGGTTGGGAAAGCTCCGCACTACTCTACCTGACTTGGTAATTAAAGTGCCCACATTCTCCCTTATTTTTCCCGTGTGCTTGCATACCGGGGAACAGGTTTTCTCTGCTAAAGATGKACTTATTCCCCACGCTGCTGAATATCTCAGAGACAAGTAATTTCATTTGCAAAGGCAGACGGATGCGTGGCCTGTGGTGAGCGGGGACGGCGCTAGGAGAGATGCCGAGCCAAGCGAGGGGTCAGGCTTGGCCCCGCTGTCTGAACGCGGGATGCTGAGAACGGGCAGCCGCGATGCCAGGCAGCGCAGGCACCTCCCTCGAGGGTGCTGGCACCCGACCAGCTGTTCTGCGAGACCTTTGAAGTATCAAGCTGCTGATGGTGCTGTTTAAGATCCTAAGCAGGCATCCTATTAAGCTGTGGTTGGGGAAAGACGGCTGGTGCTTAGGAAGGGAGATGTTAGCAAGCGAGCATCTAGGGGAGCACAGGACCACAAAGTGATGTCCTCGTCACTTCAGTGTGGCCACCCAGTCCAAATTTCCCTCTTCTTTGTGGATTAAGTACCTCTGGGTTTCACAGCCAACGAGCATTTGTGTAACTACATTTCAGCAATTGATATCTTACCATAACATCTAAAACATTACACCTTAATTCATGTGCTCCAAGCTGCTAGAAAGTGTGGCTGAGCATAGTGCTGTGTGTTTTCTATCCTGGGTCACAAATTCAGTGGCATCCTAGTATGAACAAACCTATTTTCATGTACAGTTGATATATGCTTTTGCAAAATAATGTTGATGCTTTGGTTTACTATGTACCTAAGACTGAAAATACTGCTCTATCTATTTGCTTTCCCTCTTTTTTATGGTCTCTCACCAGTTGACTGCATGCTATTTTTCAAGAGTCCTGCATGATGTGCTGGACACATGGAAATCTTGGCTTTGTGCACTGGAATGACATCCTGAATGAACTCAAGGGACCTGCTAACCTAGTTTTGAAAATATCCCAGGCAGATACTTCAGTAAACAAGTAATAACAGAGTCCTCAGTTCTGATGGGTTGATTCGTCGTGCCTCCCACTGTATATTCCCAAGGCAGAGACTGGAAATGCTAAGATACTTATTCCATTTGTATTTTCAAGTCAAAAAGTGTGCAGTTCCCAGTGGTGACTATTCCCATGCCAACTCTGAACTTTCAAACTTCATCCATTTTTCTATTGCTTTGCTCAAATAGGTARTACTTTAGAGAGAGCAAAACAACTTCTCAGTCATTTGAAAATCTGAGAATTAATTTTTCCTAAACTTTTTTTTTTCTCATATGATTTACCTTTTGGGAAGAGGTAAGTTATGGAAAACAGTAGAAAACTTTTCATTGGCCATTACTAGGATGTATATAAAGAGCTATATTGTCATACTTTATGTGGCTGGGGGTAGTTAACTTTATATTTCTGGTCTCTGCCTTGTTATGAAGGAGAGCTGTGAGCCATGTCAAAGCCTCACCTCTCTCCTCACCTCTCCTATGCACAGTGGGAATGGCACTGTTTTCACTCTACTGCTTTGAAGGATGGGAGCACTGGCTAGCACTTGTTTGGCTGTCTGYTTGGGATGCAGGATCAGGTTCTCCATGGATTTCAAAGCAGAGGCCCAAGTTCATGGCCACAAAGGCAGCCAGGCCCTGCTGCCTCCTGCACACGGCCTTTGCTGAGTGCCATGCAAAGATTCACGCCAGAGAATCTTCCAGATATCGACAGCTTTAGGAGTAGGAAACAGAAGATTAAGCATAGTATCTAAGTGAGTTCCTGATAAGTAGATTAATTTAAAACAGCACACTTTGCTCATTTAACTTCTTGTGAGCAAACATAAAAGCAGTGCAGTAATTGTACTCTGGCCTGTGGGAATAATATCCCAGAAATAACACCTTTGCTTAAATTCTAGGAGCTTAAGATCTCTGCAGGGCGGCATCTTTCGCTACAAGACCTATAATTAGCCAAGCATTATGGCACGAAGCAGTAGCCTGGAGGAACCYCCACTTCTCCCTGGAGCACAGTGTCCCAAACGTGCCAGCCAGCATCTGAAGCATGTTTGGAGGTTCTCCCTACCGCTAGACCCCAAAACCACAGGAGGTCTAACCACCCTCCGTGATATCCGAGAGAGCTCTATTACAGAGATATCCTCTGTAATGCCTTTTCAGGTGTGTAACTGCATGTTTTCCAGAGTCCTAATAGCTGTGGCAGTGTGATTTGGGTTATTTTGGTCCATTTTTACCACTAAGCATTGCTGCCACTGCTCTGTCAGGGTGACTTTTGCTGCTGCTGCTGCAGCAGCCGCCCTCACCTGCTGGGCAGGGTGCTCGGCTGACTGGGGAGGTCAGGGGCCCTTTGCCTTTTTGCTGAGAACACTTTACTTCCTCACTCTTTGGGCAGGGACCTGGGATGCCCCAAGGCTCACAACACCTCTGTGTTTTCCAGGAAGGAAAGAGAGTAGCTTTTCATTTAGGCCTAAGGAGATACTTCTAGGCAGAACTGCTGGTCAGTCTGAAAAATGAGTCCAGAAGGGGTAAAATGGGGTATGTGGAAAAGACCTAACAAAAAGTCTTTCTCCATGATTTGGGGGGCAATTTTGACTTTCTTTTTTTTTGGTAAAACAACACAAATATCAAACTGTTTCACTTTGAAAACCCTACGTTTGTATCAGTTTATATTTTCCAAGAGTATCTTACCAGTTTTATTGTCTAAAACCATTTTTCAAATTAGAATAGAGTTGATTAATTGTTTCTGGTTGCTTGGGAACAATGTTTGCAGGGTTTATGCATATGAAAAAAATTACTGGCTGAAAAGATTTCCCTTTTCCATGTGTAATCTTTATTAACACAAACTCTGCCACAAAAGCAGCCTGAGGATTCTCCGGATCGTCGGATACTGGACTAAGAGCTGTCCTAATTTCCACATTCTCAGAGCACTGAGATCAGTTTGGAGATGGTCCTCAAACAWGTCAGACTTCAGCCCTCCCACAGCTTTTTCTGAGCTACCAGCCACCCTAAATTTACACTCAGGAAAGATATACAATCCTTAACATGACGGGTTAGCTCTAACTCCTGATGGCTGTTATCGAAAACAGAGGCTATCCAAGGTTCAGGGATATCAGGAATATTTTTTCAAGATGGCCCTTTTATCATACCCTCTAGCTTAAATGCAAGGTAATATAAATATATAGTTTTTTTACAAATATTTATTATTGCAGACCAATGATATCACACACACAAATTTGCTATTCTCAGACTTCATGTAATGAAAACAGAGATGGTTGCTATAAAGAATGGGAAACTTGGTGTCAAGGGCATGAAGTCATGCAGAAGGTGTAATTTTCTGCTGCACTTAAATGTGATTATTCCTGACAAACAACACTGCATGATGATGCTAAGTAGCCTATTATCATGGTGAAAGACAAATCTTTCACTTGCCTCAGATGCAGATATATTTCAATTTCTCTTTCCCATGTATTTTATGAGGAAAGGATACAGAGAGAAGCATGTATTGACTGAGGGAAGAAGCCTCTTTCTTCCTCGTTCTGTTTAGACTCTATTTTAGGTTTGGGCAGAATTTTATAATAAACTCCTAATCACTACAATATATTAGGCCTGAATGGAAATGACATTATCAGTTAGACGCAGTTTCTTTATCTACTAGTAGTAGTACATGTCAAAGTAAATCTGACATTACTTGCTCAGTAATGTCACAGGTCTGATCTTGCTACAGGCTTCTTTGGAAAGGTAAAGGTAAGTTGCAAAAGGCATAGGAAATGTATAAGAATAATTAAAAAAATGGAGTGAATTCTTTTTTTTTTTTTTTTTTTTGATATATAATGTCTTTGGAGCTGGAATGTAAAGAAATCTTCCTTGATCTTGTCTCTCAGTAATTTCTTGAGGTTTTCTTCTCACCGTGATTTTCTTAAGAGTTTATTGAGAGTTAAAAATTTCTTTGTACTGGAGGCATTACAGTATCTATATAAATTTCAAATACTACTCAGATAGATGCTGTAAAGTGTTCATACTTATATACAAGTTAGAAATCCAATATATGGAGTAGCAAGCATAAAAGTTGGGGTGACCTGGAGGATTGGGAACCATCACGGGAAGCAATAAGGAATATAGACAGAAATGTGTGGTGGCTTAAGAGAAAAAGAAGCCATGTGCTGTCTTGGGATGCTGATCGGGAGCTTTCTGGAGATATCAGCTTACAGTTGAACAGTCCCAATCACTGAGGGCTCCATGGCCAAGACCACCTGAGATGCCTGTTTCACCTCAGGAGGCTGCTCCAAAAGGCTGCAGGCCTCCTGTGTCCGTCCTGAGTCAGGCCTGCCAGCTCGACAAAACCTAGCACAGCTCTAATGGCACACAACTATAAGCACATGCTTGTGAGCAAATGAACACAGCTCTTCAGAAGGCTCTTTTACTTTGGCAAAATCACTTGCAAAAGGGAGACTTGCAAATCGACTGAAAAAAAAGGAGCACTGAACAATCTCATTCGTAAGATCCTGTAGCAATGGAGTGATTTTCTGATTTCATGTTTAGATGGATGTCTGTGAAAGAAAACAGATGCAACCTACTAGTGGCTGCTACCCCTATAAATATTTATTCCTATGGGAACTGACAGCAAAAATACTATTTTTCTGATCTACCCACTTTTTATTTTTATAGGGTACAAGGGAAAATAATAAAGTGATAGCGAGTCAAACTAGCTGTGTTTTTACCTATAAACTGAGCATATATATACAGGGATTATCCAATATAACCAAAAATATCTCACAAAGGCAAATCTCCCCCACTTTCAAGCAGACTTGCATTTTAAGAGCAGGATAAAAAAATCTTTGGCCTCAGACAGTAGTTCTGTAGGGTAAAGGGGGACCAAGCTGTAAGTGAAATGCAAACATGAAAAATCCTTATTTTTGGAATGGCCTTTGCTCCCTGGGCAAAGGGGCATGTCACGTGTGAGCATGGTGACTGCAGCCTCTCAGATCTCTACAAGTCTTTCTGAAAATTTCCCTATTAAAACTTTGTTGTTGTTAGGTGAAGATGGCTGCAATTAACATGCAGGTTTCATATGGCAGAAAGGTGGCTAAGAACAAAAACAAAACTGCATGGGTAACTTAAGCTATGCACCAAGTAATGCTGTACTTAGGGTTCCTTAGCTGCAAAATACAACTTAGACTGTTGTATTTTTATCATTTATCACTCTATAAAACTACAATATGTCTGTACATTTCCCCCCTCCTTCCCTAGTAGCTAAACCACAGTGTTTGGCAACTGTTTACAGTGTAGGTAATCATTTCAGCTTAACCTTAGTTGTACAGTACACAAATAAAGACGGTCTCTCCCTCAAAGACCTTACAGTCTCAAAGATAAGGACATGAAAGTGTGTTTGGGAAGATGACTAACTTGGGGGACTGCAGGAGGRGTTTGACAAAGCTGAAAATACAAAAACAATTCTTACAAGCTCTCATCTCCTGGAAGTCTCTGAAAGAACATACAGAAGTTCACTGCTGAAGTGCATATTCTCTGCATAGAACAGTCTTACAATTAAGAAGACACAGGGAAGCTGTTGACGTTTTCTTATGCCTGATTTCATTAGGACTTAGATAATGTCTTGCTATTAATTCTCTCCAAACCCCGAAGCTCTCTGTTGATGTCATCCAATTACAGCTTGTCACCACACAAAAAACACTCTCGCTCAAAGTGTTGGTCCTAATTTGAGGGAAACATGCACTTATAAGAATTCTAAAATCTTATTTCTCTCCATAATGACCAAACAACTTATCGTTTCTTGGACCTTGGGAAGGATTAAAGTGGAGCTTTAGAAACGAGATGTTTTTTGCATATGACAGAAGACATTARTTTAAATATAGTTAATTGCTGGATTTTTTTTTTGTCAGATACTTAGGAAAGTTATGAGTCAAGATGTAAACAGAAATAATTGTGATGTAATCAACACGTGCAGATTTCCATGACTCGATTTTGCAAACATTTCTTCCAGCCCAACGTATCTGTCTTCAGACATCAAGCACAAGTTCAGTGCAGGAAACCCACGCTACAAAGGCACCCGACTGCTCTGTCCTCAGGAAGGAAGGGAGGAGGCTGCTGGGGTGCAGCAGCAGGTTTCTCACCGGGAACCCTACTCCCCCAAACCCCTTGTTCACTTTTGTCTCCAAATTTCTAGAAGCAGAGTTTATTGTTGCTAGAGACACATGGACACTGCATCAAGTAGCACAGACTTTTCTAGGGGCTCTCTGTGAATGCAGATATGGTGCAGTGGATGACCCCAGGCTTCTTTGTACATCATGTCCCAGGTCATAATTTGGATCCCACAAAAATAAATAAATAAATAGAGTGTCAGAAATTAAGAACAATTAATCAATTGCTCTTTCATTATTAACATGGGCAAATTAGATATCACATGGTAAGTTTGTTGTTTTTCTTCTAGAATATCAAGAAGTTTGTTCCTCAAACATTGTCTGAGATCAAATTTACCCTAAATCACAAGGATCACAAAGATGATTTTGCCTTGGCAGTGCCAGAGCAGTTCTGATACTAAAGGGTATACGATAGAGGCAGTGTCTCTTTGCAAAATGTTTGCAAAACATTATCAAGATAACACTTGCCCAGCATAACAAAGTAATGCTCCCCTTGCTTGTGTGCAAGCGCAAAGTGTGCAAGCATTTTTKTCAGTCTGAGGGACACTCTGGGAGCCAATTCTGTTTTGATTTTAAGCCACTGAAAACCAAGTTTTCCTTTTGCTGGAGTAGCTGCAATGTTGGTGGAACAGGAGGCAAGCAATGCCAAGGCAAAACTATGCAGCTTTCTTGTTGTATGTCTTCAAGTTAAACATCCTCGGATTGTTATTTATATGAAGACATTGAGATAAATAAGCTATTAGCTACTCCAATCTAATTACTTAGGCAGCACAATTAAAAGTAAACCTATGCTACAGAATTTCCAGTGCCAAAGACACACAGAATTTTTTTTTTAATGTGAAATAATGAAACTTCTCTGATGCTTTTCAAGTTTCAATATATTCTTGCATGTGCCCCAAAATTGCACAAGAGTAAACACTCTTGTTTGGGTTCAGTCCTCCAAGTTCAATACAGGCAGTCTRCAGTAAAATTCATGGGCTCAGTCCTCCGCAAAGGACGCTGTAAAACAACCCTTTCTCTGCTAGTGCAACAGAACATCTATATTTTTAGGACTGATTACTCTGTCTACTAGAAATTATTTTCACAGACAGAACAGTAAAGGGCACTGCTGTACAGGAAAGAGGCTTATCCAAGATACTTTGAAGGAGGAAAAAAAAAAAAAAAAGACACCAATGCCTTTTTCTCTTACTGCTCTAATTGCTGCAGATGTTACAAAAACATAATATTAGCTTTTCATAGGTGTGACTATGCAACATTTTTGATCTTCATTAATTATAGCTTACAAAAAGCAGCCTGTGTCTTCAATACAAATAAGATTAATTGCATGGTCGTTCAGAAAATGAACCACCAGTAGTTAAACAAAAAAAAGAAAAGAAAAAAAAAGAAAGAAGTTTGTCTTTAAGCAGCCCTTGGATGATTTAAAAAAAAAAAGAAGAAGAAAAACTGTTACAGGAAGTGCAGAGGCTGCCAAATTACCGTGCCCGTGAGCATCTTTCTCATTATCAGCCTAAACGTACGCACACACCCCGACACTTTTATCCTCTTCCAGGGCCCAAAGAAAGAGGAGGCACACACGGAGGAAAAAAGAAAAAAAGCCATTAAAAAAAATACCCAACAAGGCTTCCACACAAAGCAGCGTCTCTGAAGTCAGGAATGCGCCCTGCTCGTTTGAAGGCGAGATTTGCCCCCGCCGCGCGGTGCCGGGCGCGCTGTCGGGACTCGCCTGCTTTCAGATGAGCCGCCGCCGAGGAGCCCTCGCCCTGCCGCGGAGGCGCAGATGAACGCGCCCGCGGCTGCCGTCGCTTTGAGGTGGGGGGAAAATAAATAAACAAACAATAAGGAGACAGTGGAACAGCCGCCACCAAGGCGGTTTGCGCTTGGTGAGGTGACACTCGTGCCATCGCACGGTGAGTGAGATGAGACCAGRTCACTATATCCGCCCATCCTCTCCCCAAGGGTGCTTGAGAGCCTCTCCTGCAGCCCCTCCAAACTCCTCCCAGCTCTGAGGAAGCCCCCTGGCRGCATGGGGATCATTTTCACTGAGGCCTCCCCATAGGAAGCCAAGTGCTGGCTATGCACGTGAAGGCCACGAGGGAGGGGAAGGCGAGATGGCAGCTCAGGATAGTGATGGGAGGTATGGAAACACCACCAAATGTCCTGGAGCGCCAGCTATCAAAACAGCATTAGCAGCTGTTGCATACCACAATCTTTAAAGTGTTGGGGGCAGAAAACATCTATCCTAATGAGAGGAGAACACCCAGCAATTTGCAGTTATTTTTAACATAGAATCATAGAATCACTGTGGTTGGAAAGAAGCCTTCAAGATCATCGAGTCCATCCATAAGCCCTTCATGCCTGCTAAACCATGTCCATAAGCTCCTCTTGAACATGTTTCTTGAACACTGCCAAAGACGTTGACTCCACCATTTCCCTGGGCAGCCTGTTCCAAGGCTTCACCACTCCTTCCATGTAGAAATTTTTCCTAATATYTAACCTGAACCTCCTCATGGTCTGTTTTGTGGTGCTACTGGAAGGCCTGGTGAAAATTGGGACGTTCACAGTATGCAGCCATTTACACTGCTTGAAGAGTTACTATGTCATTTGGATTAACACTGCATAAATTCTTGGCCTTCAAAAATATTTGCAAGTGGAGAGGTATGCTAAAATAACATTGACAGAAAGAAAAATGCAGCAGAAGAGCATAAGAGATTCTGTGGCTAACACAAAATCAGAAAGCATCAGAAAATGGAGTCCTCTTCCAAACATTTTACTGTGCTTATCTTTGATCCTGCCACCTGAAAGCAATATGAGATTAGCAGCAGAACTGAAGACCTGAAAAGCTGTTTCAGCATCACAGATGCAGAGGGCCCACCAGCATGTTCTGGACTGGACTCAACAGAAGGCTCTAGATTTGGTTTTCTGATTCTCCTTGCTGAAGCATTTTAGACGGGGGCTTTAAAGGGGCTTCTTCCCGTATTTCTAGGCTAACAGGATTAGATGGGATACTGAGATCTGGGAGAAAGTGGTTGTTTTAATCCATTTCAGTTGCAAAATGTGTTCTAAATTTAGGATGCTATATTAAGTTTTATTAGGAATGCAAATGATGAGCATTTCTAGGACTGCAGGCACTGGCATGTCCCAGGTAGCACACAAAGCACCACACTATTACAGATCTGAATAAAGCAGGTTAAGTTAAGCAGATTTAAAATAGGGCAAAAGGGAGGGCAGACTGTACAACATGCTGAATGTAAATGCCACTAGGATGGTAGAAGTGTCCGCAGACTGCATGAACTGAACTGACAGAACTGCATGTGAAGCTACAGCATCAATCTCAGCCTGGCCCCAGGTATCCCGTTCTATTTTCACACTTGAAAGATTTACCACTTAGGCATTTTTTTTTTCTTCTGATTTTTCTTTTCCTTGAGGGGTAATGTCTTCTATCTGGGGCCAGCAGGAGGTTCTCGGAGAAATCAGTTTCATCAACCCATGACCAATGTATTGAAAAATGGAGCATGGCTGTAGTGCCACAGTCACAGGAATCCGCTGCGGACACTTMGCCTGGAGCTTCCATAATTTCCAACACAGAGCATCTGAGGAAATAGCTTTCAGTATTTCATTCTGACATTTCAGCTCATGACAGTGAGTTACGGAATGCTGCTTGAACTCAAAGTCAAATGCAATAAAAGGAACACAGCTTTGCAAAGAAGGAAGTGTAAGTAAAGCAAGCTCAGCTTGCCTTATCTCACAGAGCCGCAAGAGAGGAAAACAGAAATACATGGCTCTAGGCAGTCACTCTTTCGCTGAGTGTCTGTTAAAAATAGCTCATTTGCAATTTTCAAGAAACAGTTACAGGCACAGTCAGGGCCTCTTAGCCTAATTAGTGCATCAAATATAAATTAAGCAGCAAAAGCCCTGGAATTCCCAGGCACTTCCTTCTTCAGCCCTCCAGAGAAAAGCCACCTTCCTCTGGTTCCACCAAACATCTGCTATTTTTGTCCTTGTGCAGTCCCTTGTCTTTGTATTAATCCAGCTTCTCTTTCAGCACGTGAACTTTGCAACTTCTTATCTGTAATACTGCATTATCTGTTTTGCCACCTTTTCTCTCCCTGCTCCAGCTGCCTGGCCTATTCTGCTCGGAAAAAGCGATGCACCCCTTCCCCTTGCCTGTGCCTGGTGCTTCTGCAACCAGTATGTACGCTGGTTAATAAATCCTAGGAACTCGAGTGGGATTTTAATGACTTCTTCACTCACGCAGCTTGCAAATCCTCATTCTCTGCTCTATCTGCTCCCCTCATGCAGTTGTTCTCAATAGCCTTCTAACCCTCATAAACCGAAGATGGAAAATATGCACAGCGTTCATGCTGCTTCTCTATCAAAATAATCCCACCTGGAGGGAAATCCCAGGCAGCCCATCTACACCTGCCCTCTGGGTAATGTGACACTATGCATCACCAGCTTCTGCCCACGAAGGTCATCTTGAAACAAGAAATGTAAAAATTCATGCTGATGACTTGTGAGGGTCAGAGAATAGCCCCTTCTTGCCTCCTGGCTCATCGTTTTTCCCCCAAGAGTGAAGGACAAGCCTGCCTCACCATCTGAAACCTTTGAGCGTAGCCCTTAGAAGATGGCTTGACCTGATTAAATGCACTGCCCTATGTGAGTGGCAGAAGAATCACACTCTAACTGTAGTATTGTATTCTACAGTAAAACAATATGATAGAAAATGCTTTATTCGTGTGACTATTCACTTGATGTAAATAAAAGGTTATAGAAATAAAATTTCTGGAAGATGCAACTATTAAGTGCACATCAGCTCAAGAACTGCATTTCTCTTATAGCTTGTCTAAAATGTCACACTGTGCAGGGACCCAGGGGCATATTTTAGTGATATGCTTTAAAAGGTGAAAAGTAAAAGCTAATTCTCAAAACAAGGATGCAAGCAGAAAACTTGCTCAAAGGGTAAAGCTTTTGATAGATTGGAAGTGTCTGTATTCATATGTGGCCCAGGTTGTTTTCAGATCTTGGCTGTCTTGCCTGTGCATTCTAAGACATCTACATAAACTCATGATGCTCCTAAGTGCCAAAAGTTTACACCGCATTTCAGTTTCCACAGCAAGTGGCAGTTAATTAAAGCCATACATTACAGAGAGCTTAACCTCTCATGATGAATGATGGTATTGAAGACAAGTTATTTTTAGGATATGCTYAATTACATCAAAGCTGGACCCACCAGCGCGCAAAGGAAAGCCTAGCATTTTTGCTCATTGCTAATATGCTGTTTGCTTTTTTTTTTCCTTTATTATTGACAAGTTATGGAAAGTGACCAAAACCACACAGATTACCTATTCATTTTTTTGTCATCATGTAATTACATATTTGGTATAGATATAAATAAATATGCTGTATTATCACCCTATCTCTTGGCATTGTATGGTGAGGTAAGTTTAAGGCTTTAAAGAAACAATGGCTAAGTTTGCCTGTGGCCAGTTCTGTATGTTTACCTTGCTCAGACTGCCTCATACATAAAGCTCCTTACCTGAATCCCTGAGGTCCAGTTTCTCTCCTGCACATTTATCCTTCTCGTAGGAAGGAGCAAAAGCTGGATACAGAGCAACAAAATGACTTGACCTAATTTATGTGCCTTATAAAACAAACTTCTCCAATAGGGAATGGCATTAGTCTTCAAAAAATTAAGAATAGATTTGGCTGCCCCAAGTCAAAGAGCAAATGGRTCTATAAAGAGAAAAATGTATCAGCACAGTTAGCAAACTCGCCTACATCAAGGCCAGATACTCTACAATGGAAGCATGGTTTTAAAGTTTACCTTCAGATCTCAAAAAATAATTCCTGTGGATTACTTCTACTTCAAAGCCATACATGCCTGGAAATGAAAACCTAGGACAACTGCTTTCACACACTTATTACTCCTTTACTGAAGTTTGCCCCTGCAACATCTTGCTGCTAAGTCTTAGCTGTGCTCTCTACTTGTGCTCTGAAAAACTGCTCTTGAACAGAATAAAAAGAATTAAAACTTTCCTTAATAAAGACTGAAGACTTGCCTACAGGGTATAGTTAGCACATTTCACAGGAATATATGGCTTCCACATATCAATTTATTAATAGATGAGTAGTTGGACAGTAGATGGAGTAGTAAAATGGACAACAWCAACTCTCTCTATTGAATTTGGAGCAAGAAGTTGAACTTGGAACTCCTACCTCCTAAGAGACTGCCAAAACCATTTAGGTTATTGGATATTCTCCAGCTTTAATTGGTTTCCAAGGCAAATGAGGTTTGTGTGTTCATAGGGTCACCTTTCTTGCTTCTGCCGTGCAATGCACCCTCTTCCAGGCTCCCCCTGCACACCCTGACTTTATCCTGGCGGAGCAAGGAGAAACCTCATCCCAGAAGGTTTCATGGCACAGCCAGCCCAGTTTGGGTGCCTGGGGGTCTCTTCTGGGGAAGAGCGTCAGATAGAGTTGGCTGTAAAACACAGGGCTGTGTTCTTGGAGTCACTTGTCCTTAATCCTCCATAATTTAAAGTAGCCTGGGCTAATTTCTGGCATGTTTTTTATTTAAGAAATCTCCCTGCTTTGACAGGGAATGGAGCTGGAGACCTGATTCCAACAAAGAGCAGAACCATGGTACCCTGTGGAAGCTGTGCAGGGGGGCAGCAGCCTTGATATGGGAGGAGCCCAGGGAGCAAAATTTGCCTCCATATGGAGGCTCTCCAAAGCCAGCACGTGTACCATGACCTCAGCAAGGCCACAGAACACATGTTGGAAATGGCTGGGGACAAAGCTTTGCAGCCCAGTTGTCTGGAGCATCCTTCCCAAGATCCAGCCTATCGCTTCCTTCCTTCACACCAGGTCTCTCTCTCAAGATACAGTGCTAATGCTGCTCTGAATCTTTTCRCTTAAAACCCCTGTTTTTAAGGAATGGAACCATGTGAGGCCAAATCCCTCCCTCTGCCTCTGTGCAGAAAACATCCATCTTTCTTTGCTCCCTCAGCTTCCTTTTTAAGATCTTTGCCAGCAGCTGCTGTTGGGAAGCCGTGTGGGCTTCACAGAGAACTGCCTGCCCTGAGTCACAGGCTGGGCCATGCAGCTATGGGGCACTCCCTGAAAGGGGTATCCAGCTCCTTCCTGTCAGAGCTGCTCCGCTTTGCATGTAAAGCTTTTTTTTGTTGTTTGCTTGCTCAGGCAGATGACTCCTGAAGCTAGCAACTGGGGCACCATCTGGGACAGGTCTTGGAAATTAGGCTCCAGTCCTTCCTCTAATGAACATTTAAATATGTCATATCGAGTATTCCCCAGTGCCCATATCCCTACAGACCCTGCCCATCTCCCTAACCAGCCAGCAACGGCAATATTTTGCTTTTGCTCTTCAAATAGTCACTTATGCCAAGGAAAACATAACAATTAAAAATAAAGAGGGATATAAASACACCTATGCAAGAACACACAGAATTTGGGCTGGGGCCACTACTGTGGGAGAAATAGTTGAAGTTTCTTCAAGCAGAGGGGCAAATGGAGTCCAGATCTCCCCAGTCCAACCTGAGTTCCTTAATTACTGTCTGGAAGCGTGGYTACTAGCAAGAGCAGGACTTAAACATGTAGTGCAGATCTATTCATTCAGCACAGCCCAGACCCAGTAAAGCATGTCCGGAAGCACACGTTTAGGCACGCAAGGAACTCGATGATGGAAACGTGGGTGTTAAGGAATGTAGGCACCTCTGGGGTGAAGGGGCAGGTGAGCAAGGCTTGTAAGGATCTATGATGTTTTAGACTTCAGCTTGCAGAACAGCAGGTCTCCCTGGTCCTCTGAGGAGTTAAGGCAGGATGATCTAAAAGCGAGCGCCTGCTTCTCACCTCAGAGTGCTCTCAAATCAAAGGTTCAGAGAGTTCCTGTTATTCTACACGCTTTACACAACCCATCTCTAATTGCTCTTCTGTGATTAAGGAGCAGTGTTTCATCTGTACGTATGAAAAAGGGTGAAAACTTTAGGTGAAAAACACTGACAACTGTTATCAAACTTTCATACGTTCTGCAAAAATGAGCATGTCCATGCAGCTAAAAAAGCCCCAAATGTAGCATTTGTGAAAYTATCTGATGTTGCTAACAATAGGGAAAATACCATATATGGCAGCTTTGCTATCTGTGAAATTGGATTGCTAGTCCGAGTTAGACTATCTTTACATTTGACTTTGCAAACACCTTTCTTTTTCATTCTTGTTGACTAAGCTAATATCAGTTTTGTAGCCTATGTAATAATTATACCTCTTTTTTTCTTTTTTTTTTTCTTATCCAGACAAAACCTTGGCAATTTTGCCATGACAATGTCAAATAAAAGCAGACTTTTAGTAATTTATTAAAAGAAATGGAGAAAGTGTCCATGTTATCAGGACCCACAGAGCATCTCAAGTATTTCCACATAAGTCTTTCCAACAAACTCACTTTAAAAGAGATAAACAGAAAATTCTAAAAGAACAAAACAAATCCAAACACTTCACTCTAGCATTTTCTTTGCTTCTGTGTTTTAAAATTCCAAAAGAAATAACCAGGCTGATCTACAAAAAGATACTTGTTTTATGTGGTACACATATATATCACTCCATCTCTTTTCTTCTTGCTTTTTGTCACATACACAGTTTTTTAAGCAATTATTTTGCCACTTCCTATGTGCATCTCTGAAATTCTTTGCGGATGCTCGTATAATTAAGAAGGACTTACTGAATTAATAACCCAGAGTACTTTGGAAAGGTTATTAAAATAATCTAAACCAGAGGCACACCTGGACCACACTGCAAGAAAGCAATACATGAAATTGAGCTAGACTTTCAAAGGTAAGCTTCTAAAGATGACAGCAGGTCTACCAAGTATAAGCTCAGCACTTCCAGTCAGAGACTCATACAGGCAGGTTTTGCAAAGACTTTTTCACCATTACAAACCACAAGTTCAAAACCTGACTCATGTCTAGAACTTTGATTTGCTCACAGTTACCAGCTTAGTCACTGCCAGCAGCTCTACGTTAAATAACTAATCCTGTGGCATCCTCAGCACAACTCCCTCCTATGGGAAAGCCCTGGTTAGCCAGCCTTGCAGAAGGGTAGGGTATGGTGAGGTATCTCTTACCATTGTGCTGCTTTGTTCCTCCTGCATTCCCATCTTAAGGACTGCATGAACTGTTTAGCCTTCCACACTTTCTTTGTGTCTATGTAARTTCAAGGCTAGATACTGAAGAGGCGGAGCTGATTTCTTAGTCAAGGGGCAGGTGTGAGTGCAAGGAGCAACCCAGCAGCCAAACTATTTGAAAAAGAAACCTTTAATGTCTCATCAGCTCAGCACTTGAAAAAGAGCCTTCGTAACTTGCCTTGAAAACTGGAAAAACAGGGTGTCTGGCTATAATTTAAGACATTAATAATGAGAAGATATCGCTGACATATTTTGCCTTTTGCACAGCAAAATTCTATCCTAAACCCAGATCTGATTATTAACAGGTTAAACACTGCCAGTGASAGCAAAATTACAAAAAGGTTGATTGTTTCTCATCCAATAGGCAAAATTTTAGTGTATTTTTGAGCAAAGGACCCAAGCTAGATTTTTAGAGTGCATGTGAAAAAAAAAAAGTTCTTTCACTGTGTTGAACAGACGTTTGCTGAATGAATCATGGCTTACCTTGCCATGGCAAGAAGTTTGTGAATACTTTAAATATAAGAACTTTACAGGACCGACCATGGTCTTCAAAGGTATTGGCTATCATTAGCACCTCTAGATAAACTGTACACTCGGGTCTGTATACAATCAACTCAACAAACTAAGTTTCACCAAAAAGAATGCTACAGTATTTTTCACCCACAACTAGCAAAGAAGTATTCTTTCAGTCTTGAGTCTCCTTTCAGCATGCWAAACACAGCAAATAAAGAACAAATACACAAGTCTCCTCTGTGCATGCATGTCTACGTTCATCATGGAAATCTTAGAAAGAAACCAGAAGTCAGAATGTATTTCAAATTTCCTACAGGACTTGTTCATTCTGCTGAAATAAACAACTTTTGGAGACTAATGTTCTTCTAGAACATTTTTATGATACTAGTAGCTTGATGGGCAAACGCAAGCATCCTGCTCCTTACGCCTTCAAAGCTATCACGTACAGATAACAGTGTTTTCTTTTAATCTTTTTTTCATTACTGAATAGTATGCTTACAACAATCCTGCTTTGCTACAGATGGTTTCCTGTTGTTTCTGCCAAATGTGAAATAGCTATAAAACTTGAAAAGGTTTGATGCTGTCACTGCATGAAAAATTGCATCTACAAGGGAAAATTAAATATGAGCCTTAGCCTTTAATTGCTTTAATCTTACTTCGTAAGTGAACTTTTTTACTCCCACCCCCAAGTCAAAGCTTCTGATAACATAACCTGAAGGGAAAAATATAGTTATGTATTTTAGGCAGGTATAAAGCCTTCATTAACAGAAACAAAAAAAAAAAAAAAAAGAGGAAGGGGAAGTAGATAATTCTCATGTCCAGATCAACTAAACAGCCACCAACTCCAGCTAACAAGAGTAGTGCCTTTGGCTTAGCTTCATAAAATATGTAAAGTCATTTCTGTTAGAAGACAGTAAGGTTCCTGTTTTCAGTGCTATAATAAGGAAATCTGTCATCTTAGCAGACAAATTACTAGAAAAAGACTTAGATACTCCCAAGGGGACAGGGCCTTTGCTCCCTGCGTGGGCAAATCTCACTGAGCTCAGTGACGAATTGACTTGAGTGCAGAAGGAAAATTATGAAGCAATTCAAAGAAAAAAACATTTTTATACATTCCTCAAATTATGAGGACAAGCAATGCTCTCTGTAGGCATAGGCTTAGTGTTGTGCGGGAGGAGTACAGAGAAATGTTTGGCCAGCCATGGAGCTGGGCAGGCACGTCATTGTTGAGTGGTGCATCAAGAAGTGAGCAAGCTATGCGAGATGCTAAGCTCAGATTTCTGCTAGCCTTTCATTGGCACCCCATCAAAAAACTCATTCTATAGAAAAGACAGTGGGAACTTAACCACATCCTTCTACCAGCAAGGCAAGGCTGCAACCATTGCTATGGATCTGTCTGTACAGGCACTGAAGGAAGAGGCGAAAGAGTAAATATTAGAAATCACTGTGTCATTCTGGGTGCTTTTGTCTGTCTGTTGGTCTGTACATATATTTATAAGCCCAGTATCTTAGGGCTCCATAGCACAAGCAGCAAATGCCCTTTCTCACATGAGAGACGTTTGGCAAGCACCCATTTCTGCAGGAGGAAAGTACTCAATTGCAGTCTCACCAGACTAATACATCACACCTTTGTTTTTCAGCTGCTCAGACCCCACAGTTTTTGAGCTTCCTGGGGATGGATATGATATCCATTTACAACAGGGAGACATACACCCTTGASGAAAAGAAAAACTGGTGGGATTTTAGTTTCTTTTAGTTGGTGCTGTTTTTAACTGCTCAGAAGCATAGAATTTAAAAGCTGTCTTGGTAGAAGCTACACAAGGGGCAAGGGTGAGTGGAAAATCTATACAGTCATCAAACTGCAACCAAATGTCTCATCAACATGTTGATGTGCCTTGACCCACATGCTGCATCCCCAGAGGCAGCTTTTGTACCTCTTCAAAGTACKCTTTGGGCAACCCCCGATACAGAGGTATTCACACAAGAGAGATCTCTCTTGGTTTAGTTCGACTTTGACTTAAGGTAAATTAAAAGCAATTTTATACAGGGTCTGAGTGCCTCATGTTGCACAACTACAGGAAAAAAATGTAGTTAATTGCACAGTGGCTCTTAGTTCAATGCAAGGATCACTAGATGAYGGCCCCCAGGCTCACCTCAGGTGTGGATGAAGAGTAGGAAGGAGGACAGGGGGATCCACCAGCCCCAGCCTGGCTCCACTGTGCCATAAGGAAACACTGTGCTAGGGACAGAGTTCCCTTGGGCTCCTGCCTGTTCCCAAGGCCAATGCAGCAATGTTCACCTGGAGCACGGCACAACCAGCTGGCTGCCTGGAGCCAGCAGTTTGGCAGTCTTGCGTTTCTGTGAAGAGCTCTGCCTGCCTTCTTGGGCCAGGAAAGCCTTTGTGGACAAGACTTTTTTCTTCTGTCAGCATAGCATGTGTACCTCTGCACCTTGGATGGAAATCAGATATGGGCATWTGTGTCCCATTCAAATAGCCACTGAGGTTATTATAAAGTCTCCTAATGGCTTAATTGGGAAGTGGAGAAAGCCTCTGCATATTTATTAGTTTATTTGTTACCAATGTTGTCATTCGGTCACCAGCTGAACTGTTTGCACCTTTCTCATTCAATTAAATACCGCAAACCGCTAGTGCAGGGCTTCTCTCACAACCAGTTAGAAACCATGATAGAAAACACAACCCTGCCACATCAGAGAAACTCTTCATATACCGTAGTGGATTTGCATCTAGGTTTCCTTGTTACTAGCCAATGCCATCTGTTATCTGTTTTGGTCTGCTTATGAGAACTAGTGATTTTTGAAAATGAAGAGCAAGGAAAGAACAATGTTTTTTTCCTTTGTATTTTATGGTCCAAAGAAGTAAGCTGGATCTACATATGCACACAAAAATATACCCCTCCAACTGGCAATTTGCTAGCACATTTTTTTTTTCCTATATGGAAAATTTAAAGAGATGAGGCCAATCACGAGGAAATATTTGAGTATAATGAAATAAATGTGCACCCCACAAAGCTCGGATACTTGGTTCTGTTCTTCTCTTCTTGGTCTTGTCTCTCGCGGAGGGTGCTGACACTCCCATTTGGTGGTGGATCAAATGGTGACAGCTGAAAGAGCGAGTGCCCTTAGCTGTGTGCCCTGCCCCTCTCTTGGAAATTACTGCCCCTCTGCAGCTGGCACAACTGAACGCTTCAGGGACCCTGTCTCGACCCGCCCGAGTTCCCGCAGACCCCTCGGTTCACGCGAATTCACTAGCCCATGAACTCCTGCCGCTCGGAGGCGAGTTCACAGCCCGTTCAGCCACGGCCGCGGCGCAGCTGGGAGACACACGGGAAGGAACCGGGCAGCCAGCTGGACGCGGTGCTGCCTCGCTCGCCACCGCGCAGGGCTCCGGGAGGGCAGGGCAGCCCCGCATCACCCGCTCCCGTTTTTGGAAATAC
>NW_020454583.1:1770393-1794760 GCF_003342845.1 Nothoprocta perdicaria
TTTTTCTTTTTTTTTTTTTTAAGTGCTCAATACTGACTAAATTTCTTCCTCTGAGGTACTTTTAAAGTCTTTCATTGATTCCAAAATGAGAAAATATTTTACTTTAAGGTGGTGACTAATATAAACAGTAAAATTAGGTTCCAGGTTTGAAGATGCATTCTGTTTCATAGCTCCTACCCAGGCACATACAGGCAGTTTAACAGATTCTGACATTTCCATTCTTCGATCTATTCTGTTCATCATATTTTTGCATGTTTTTCTACACCAAGATGTGTGATCTAGAAGCCTTTTCATATCCTTCTTTACGGTGACAGGAGGCAATTTCTGTAAAACTCCAATTTATCAAGTATTAATAATCACATCTCTTCCACCTCCTCGTGCTTTTCCAAGTGGTGGATTACATACACAGTCAAGAGAAAAAAATAGGGCATGTCACAGAAATAAATTCTTCCAGTCTGGGCTGCTCTGAATATGTAATCCTGAATTATTAATGCTTCTTACTTACAATTAGAAGAAAAACCCTGATATTTAATCAGGTTATAATTTGGTTGTGCTTAACTGACATTCAGTAGCTTTTCTTTGTGATATATCAGAAGGAAGAGGTGAATACACTGACAGAATTTAAAGCTTGCTAGTGCTTGGTTGTATGTTTTTGCTTTGGTTCCTGGCCAATATATTGGCCAGGTCCTGCTGAACACAGAATAAACAGAMCTTCATATATAATACAAACTCCAGGGCAGATGGGGAAAAAAGGGAATCTTTCCAGATTTCCTTCGTAGAAAAGAGCTGGCCTGAACTTAGATTCAGTTAAGTTTTGAAGTATCATGTCCTAGTCGTAAAGCCCTAATGATTCAAAGGCTCAGCATCATAATGTTCAGAGGATGTGGATCATCAGGTTTTGCTCACCAGAGAGACACTGCACATATATCTTTCTATGATACCTTCTCTTAGTGAATTAAGCTTTTCACTGAAGATTGGTTTGGAAGGATTGGATCCTGCTGGCTTGCACTGAGTTTGATTTCGGTCTTTAAGATCAAAGGGATCTCATATCTATCAACATTTCAGGATGTCATAGCCTAGTCAAGTCAAATACTATAAACGTTTATTGATCCTCCCCATGTCCCCAGTGGCCATGGACCATTCCCTGCCAACATCCYCAGAACACAGTTCACTTCACACACACCTAGATTCAGACTAGCTGGCCAGGCACCTGGAGAGGAGGTTCATCAAGATCCTCCTAACCTCGTGTATGTAGCAGGTCAGGCAAGGGCCACCTCAGATACTATCAAAGGTGTCTTGTGAGGCAGGGAGTGGGATAACATCAACCCCTTGAAAACCAGAGAAGCCATTCTCTTCTTTAAAAGAGAAGCCATTCTCCTTTAAAATTGACAGCTCTGGGAGTCTCTTCTGCCACATACAACCTTAAACACCCCCAAAAAGAAAGGAAATGAGCAGAATTTAAAGTATGAAATCCCCCCCAAAATCTCTGCTCTGCAGAAGTCAGTTTGAAAAAGAATAAATGYCAGAAACACTACGAAATCCACTGGGGACTTTGCTTTTGATTTTACAGTGCAGATGGTCAGACATTATGGTAATGTGGTAATATAAAACCTGTTGCTAGATTCATGGCGGATGACTCAGAGCTTAAACATTATGGATTATCTTCATAGAATACCACTCTTGACAGTTCAAACCCAGCAATTACTAGCATCAGTTCAGCAAGATGTTGCCCTGACACAGAGATTTGAAAATCCATTGACAAAGCTTTAATTTTGCAAGTAATGCTTTAAAATAGTCTTTGCTTGTCATCTCTATTTTTGCTTCTAATGGACCCCTTTAAATTTGAAAATAATGTCCCATCTATTCTTATTCTCATTTCCCTGGTGGGAAGAAACTGAAAGGTCTAAGCCACATCAAGTGTCCAAGTCAACATGGTTTGGGAAGCAATGTTTGATCAATAACATTGCCACAGAACCAGCAAGAGTTGGGCACACCTCTCTTGTGGGAGCTTTACCGTTGACTAAAAAGAGGCCCAGAATCTGTTTTTTTTTTTTTTTTTTTTTTTTTTTTGTAGAATTAGATACATTGTTGCATAAGAAATTAGACAAAAGAATAAGTTGGATGCACCTCAAATAGTATTTGGATGGCCTGATTTTCTACCGTATTGAGATGGGTTCATCACTTCCCAGGAAGAGTGTAGCCAAAGATTTTGCCTGTCCCGTGACTGTCAGCCTAAGTCAGTAACATCTGCAAAAATTGGGCAATCATAAATGTCACAGTTCTTTTTTCAGTAACATTTAAGCCTTTAACAGAAACTTATCTCCTTGAAATACAAATGGCAAGAAAGCTTCTCTGTTTCTGCTCTAACTATTCACTTCTACCTATTAGGAAGGAAGTGGCTTCCTTCAGGTTATAATTTTGTTATGCTTAACTGACATTCTTAGTTTTCTTTGCCAAGAGCTCCTGCTCCAGGAGCTGTTGGATCAAAAGGGACCTCTTTATCTTTTGGAGACCTCAGGAAAATACTAAGCTCAGGAATACCGGGCGTTGAAAGTGAGGCGGGCACCAGACAGCAGCAAAGGTGAGTTTGGAGAAAGACCCAGAGGGAGAAGTGGAATGTCTAAGACGCTAATGGATCAAGGTGCTGATCTTCATCAACTCCTTGTGATTGACTCATGCTGGGTGTGGTCATGATGAGACCTCTTGGTTTATGCAGCTATAGGCAGTAGCTAATGTTGCAGTTTATCTATCTTTTAGCAGAGAGAAGCAATAGCATAGATACGATCTGAAGCACAGTTCCATCTTAGCACAGTTAAAGGAAACAATTTTATTGAGGATATTAGAGGGGAATTCCTCCACTGATGACAGCATGAGAAAAACATTATCTTAATATTAATCTTATCTTCGAAAACTTGTGCTGCTGTTTTTTGAAAACTGAGACTTGGACCATTAGACTAACAAGGCTCTATAGTTTCAAATAGAGACTGTCTAAATATYCCAGGCCTCTAAGAATTGTCACCCTTGCTTGTAAAGTGCCATGTTTCACGTGAAGCCATTTTCAGAGGAATTCTAAACACTTCTATGGCACAATCACACAATCAGTCCTTCATTTTCAGTGGGATGATTTCCACTGCACACAATTCAATACAGTCTCTTGAAAACAAACACCTCATGCTCACATGGGAAAAATTAAAGAATCATATGTTTTGACTCTGTGTAATAGATGAAAATTATCCATTTATGGAAACAGTTTTCTGTAAAAGCTATCTATTTACTCCCCAAAAGCATGCTGCCTTTTTTTCTGGGCACATTCTCATCTGAATTCTTTGTTAATCTCAGACTATATTATTATGAATAGAAGCACAATGKTTTTGTACCTTGCAGATAAAAATAACTAGGCTAAGTTTTGACAACAGCTTAACCCCTGTCAGACACCTTCAGGGAAGCTGGAGTTACAGTATCTTACCTGAGGACAAAACTGTTCTGACTGAGCAGTGCATAGCCAAATTGACTGCTGATGAAAATAGCATATCTCCTTCATGTCCTCATTTTCATTTCATTTCATTTAATTTCAAAATTAATTTCTTTTTGGTTGTTGCTTTTCAATAGAGGATGCATAAAGTTTGTTTTCTTTTGACTTTCTATGTCTTAGACATTTGTGACAGAAAAGAATTGAATAATAATCCAGCTCATAGTCATGGGGTCTGAGGCTACTTTAAGCAAAAGGGAAATTTGAAAAAAAAATCCTTTTAAAATTTGTAATCTACCATGATTTTCCTTCTAGAGATGGGAAACATTTCCTTCATTTGTCCAAAACATTTCCTTCAAAACTGCAGTGAACAGTATTAGCTTCCTCCTCTTATGTAGGGAAGCAGCAATAGCAGCCATAGGCCTATCCGTTCCAGGGAATAGCAGCTGGAGGACTCTTTCTTGTAGCTGCATCACAGCAATGATCACTAGCATCCTTGGTGCTGTTACACTAGATGAGGATCTCATCCTTATCCCGTGAGAAACAGAACTGAAGTGCAACCCAGTGCCCCTGCCTATAAAGCCTGAAGAGTCAGGGGCTGCAAAAATGAAAACACATTCATCTTCTAGATGCTTTTTTTTTTTTTTTTTCTAATCCATTGTATCAACACCATGGTAGCAGCAGTTGAAAATACCCAGCTCAGCATCAGTGACAGTCTTTCTGTAGTCACTCAAGGCTTGCACAGACCACTTTGCTCTTGGAATAAGCTTAGCAGACCTGGCTGAGCTCTCTGTTTCCACAGAGGGAGCAGAGATGGGCAATTCAAAACTACCGYGGATACATGTGCCAGGGCATGCCACGCTGCTTGGAGTGGGTGCATGATGCTACTGTGACCGGGACACCCCAGGGTGCAACCTGCAGCCGCCTTTCCTCTGGATCTCCGTCCTACTGCACTCTTTCACAGCTGGATTGTGGCAGTGTGGAAGATGAAAAGCAGCATGCCGCAAACATGTATTCACATGCATACAAGTTGGCCTCAGCACTACGGATGCTGCGACGTCTTACAGTATCCATCTTTATTTCATATCTATAGTAGCAGTATAAAATGCACAGGTAAACTATTTGCAACGCTAAAACAAAACCTAAACCAGGAAACCCTCCATGAAACGCGTACTTCCACTGAAATGAAAGCATCTGCTGGGCTAAACATTTCTACTAAAGCTTGCGAACTGATGAGGACATCAGTATTTTTCATAATAAGTATGTTTAAAACACATTCAGCATGAGGAAACATTAGCTTTTAATCAAAGATGCCACTAGGAATTCTATACTTTCATGCCTTTACGGGAAAAACAACAACAACAACAACAACAACAACAAAAGCAGTTCTTTAGTTTTAATGCCAGGAGCAAAGAAGCTCACTGAACGGTAGCTCTTGTTGAAACAAAGCCTAAAAAAGACAAGATTGCCAATAAGAATCTTCAGGGATTGCCCGGTGACAGAGCTGCTCCTGCGTCAGACCCAGTCCAGCCTTTGGAAAGGACAGCAAGTGCCCTCCCCACGCGCCTACCTTGTGCAGAAGGACTCGCCACCACTGAAATCCAGAGAAGAGGTCCGCCTGTAAGGACAAGGCTCGGGGCAAGCGCTTTGCCAGCTTTCACAGGTGCCAAGGATCAGGCAGAGACAGCGGTGGTGTCCTCTTCTTGCAGCCCTTGTCATGAATGTCCCCAGCTCTACCCCAGTGCGCTCAAACACAGGAAAAAGAACATCTGTCAGTCCYGCGCTCCCTTAGCAGTCTCCGAGGACTTCCCAAGAAGTTTGCTTTTCCTGCCTGCTCTCTGGTGTGAAAGTTTTGGAAACTCCAATGAACGCAGGAGAGGGGCTTCCTCTCTGTGGAAACTCGCCTACCCCACCTAGAGGTGGACCGCAGGATCGGGAGAAGCCAAGCAGTCTTAGGCAGGGCAATCATCCYTCAAGTATTTTTCTTTCCTGACTTCTGTTTCATTTAGATTTATTCATTATTAGGAAAAATGCATATATATCAGCTTTATCATAGAGAAGGGGAASCAAGCCCTGGGACATGGAACAGAAGGACGTTTCTGGAGCAGTCTCAGGAACAGAACAAATGAGCTGCATATTTTCTGAGTGAATTAACTTATCATCAAAGCCAAAGCATTCTTTTTGAATACCTTTATCTGGAGGGAATTTTCCCTCCAATTAGAGGGACTCCGTATAGGTTTCACTCTGGATATTGCCTCAGTCACTGTGACAGACACCACTTTGTTTGGCATCTAAACAACTCTAAAGGAAAGACTACAATATTGTTTGAATGGAAAACATGTCATAACTACCTTTCTGAAATATTGATTTGTTTTTTCCGAAGGAGAACAGAAATAGAACATTGATATTTTCTAAAGATTGCAAATTCGGACAACCAACTAACTCTGCTTGAGAACATGCCAGTATTTCTGCAAATATGGCATTCCCCAAAGTCAGGAAATGCGAAACAACCACCTTAGAGAGCATTATTTAGCACTGAAGTGAAAATTAATGATAATAAAACCACAAATGGCTTGCATACTACTGCTACAGTCTGCTCAGAGGTCATAAAGAGGAAACACATTAGCATTATAAATATTTCTGTGAGCATCTAGTATGAGGAGTTGACAGTACTTGGTGGATTATTGAAAATTATTTCTCAAAGGAGAACTTGAAGCAATGTTTGGATACAAGTTTCATAAAGTCTGAATTCTGGTATATCCAGTTCTTTCTATAAAATAACTTCTCAGCTGACCATGCTGCTAGGCAAAAGCATGCATGAAAATGAGAGCACATGTATTCTTTTCTAACACATATCAAATCCCATGTTGTGAATCAGCATTAAATTTTAAGTGGATGCATTTTTATTTCATTAAGAAGCATATCCAATTCCAGTTTCTGAAGAATGACCACAAAGATATTTGCAGGTGGCTTCCTTCTTATCTATAGAGAAGAAAAATTTCTGGTTGGTATCATGACAATATAGACAAAACATGACTAAAACTGTCTGCCCTTAGTAACAAGTGAATCATTTATGAATTTAGTTCCTTACTGAGTTAAGGTGAGAGACAAGGAAGAAGGTGAGAATAAGAGGGCAGGGCAGGTTAACCAAAAATGATGATGTAAACTAGGAATGAGTTTGCTTCCATACAAACCAAGGGATATATCTGCTCCTGAAAAGAAGGAAAGAAAGAAAGAAAAAAAAAAGATGGGAGGAGCRTGATAGACAGCACAGTGTAGGTAGCAGAAGGAGAACTTAGGCCAGTTTCCTGTGGAAAGAAGGAAAGGCTGTGCCCTCTCCTAATAACTTTTGAATCTACTGGCCAACAAAGATATGTCCTCAGAAATCTGTAACAATAAGCAGTTGAATAAAGAGGGATGTCTCCAATTAGTTGTGCCTATCCGGGGAAAGAACAGTGTGAATACACCTTATGAGAAATCGGAAAAACCACATAGAGATAGACCTCACACATTCTCCAGCCACCCAAAAATCATGCATCTTCTTAGACCACACAAGTTATTCTGCCCACAGGAAAAAAATGTGTAAGAAATCTGGATTCATTAGTTCCATTATTGTGGAACAAGATGTTTCTGTGAGGATGGTTTATCATATAATAGGTCTGAAAGGCGCCAGGGAATTTTATGTTTTGTATCTTCAACCTAAATTGGGMTATTTTTCAATCTTCTGTTTATCCCAGCCTTCTAAGACAAAAACAATCAACCCTTCCACCAAGACCACCAAAATCTGCTTAGCAGCTCTGCAGATCTCAGGATGAAATTGCAATGTCGCAGATCCTGCCTTTGAGAAAACTCCCTCACTTGAACTGGAAGCCTGCATCCCACCAAGGCTTGCAGGAGGCCTGACAGGACTGCTGAGGATGTGCTTCCTCCAGTGAGGAAGAACTGAAAAAAAAGACCCAAAATTTTTAGCTGATTCGGTCACCAAATGGAAAAAAAGCAAAGTAATCATGAAAGAAAAAGAAGAACTACCTTGTTGAAGGGCCTTCCAGATAAGAGTTTTTCAAAGTTATGTAATTGACATCTGGCATCAGGTTGAAAGGATTAAGTCCTCCTTTCAGCCTCCATCACATACACATGTGCCAATCTTCCCTGCCTAGCAAAAATGAGGGTCTCACCGTGAGCTGGAGGGAGGGGATTCACAAGCAGCAGTGACAGAATAAGTATCCTTGGCTATAGGGAAGGAAAGGAGGGTTGGTCTGTGGTAACCTATGGACTCAGCCTTCTGGACTTGGGAGGCTTCTTGCTGTTTACTTGTTCTTTCAAGATATTCAATCTCTATGGCACACAAAAATTTTCTGTCAAGCAAACACACTTGTCATCTTTCTGCCTGCATCAATCAGCATCGGTCATATCAGAGGCAGCACAGGGGCAGAGTATTTTGCTGTGGTTGTCACTTAGGTGCAACAGAAGGGTCTTGAGTCTCCCCTGCAGTCAGTGGTGCAGTGTGAGGTCACAGAAAGTGTCTCCAGCACATGCCTGAAACAGGCAATGTGCTGGCCTTCATTATACACTTTCTGTTGCTTCCACTGACAAATAAGGCCCTCAGCCAAGGAGTAAGGATTTCCCTTTTTTCCGTTTTGCTCTCTCTGCCTTTTCTGCACTGGTTGAAATTTTCCTGCTCTGCTATGCTGCGGGATACTGGGAAGAGCTGACTTGCAACTGGGGATGGTGATGCAAAGAGCAGAATGAAAGAGGATTATGAGGAACTTTGATTCTTGAAGATCTTTTCTCCTTATGTGGTAGAAATCTTTTCTCCTTATGTGGTTATCTACTTTATTCCTAAAACTGAGCAGTCTAATGACCTATTCTGTTTACCAGAAGGTATGATTCACATTGATGCAAAATTAAAGACTCAGGGAGAAAATTACTGTAAGAAGGAAAAGTAACGTAATTGAAGAAGACATCCTAGGARTGAAGAGACAGCACTTCTGGCTGAGCGCTTGATAAAGGATATGCATGGACCTCTTTTCCAGAGTGTACATTTCCCAAAGGCAAAATTGATAGCGTGCATTTTCGAAGGCATCCATCTTCCRTAAATGTCTCACCTGCTTCCAAAGCTATTTTCAGTGACACTGACTAAATGTGAGTATGCACATCCACAGATGCTTTCCTTCATAATCAGCCTTCTATTCCCCCTCAGTCAGGTTTGCTGTGACAACTACTGCCACCCTCAGCCATTCTCCCTGACATTTCCTACCTCTGTGGAGCTGACCCTCACTGATTCACCMTTTTGTCCGTGAACCACAATATTCCTTTTCAGCTACTTTTTTTTTTTCTTTTTTTATGGTTAAGTTTGATGAAAAGCATGCTAGTGCTGGTTTACACAGAAAATATTTTGGAAAATGTTTACTACAGCTAGAAAGGGCTTGATTTATTCCAGTGAGGACTTCTGAAAATTCTTTGGATTTTCCAGACTCATTGCTGAGCTAATTACAAACATCCAGCTTTACAGCTATCTGGGAAGTGAGGCTGATAATTAATCACAGACTCCTGTGTGACATTTAGAGACCTTCCTCCAAATCATTAGCCAGCCAGTCAATTCAAATATTTTTTTTTCTGGTTTTCAGAATCATTTCTTTCTACATGGAAGACAGCAAACATCTGAAGATTATGAAGTGATTAGTTTAGCTCTAAATCCCCAACAGTAACTATGCTCTAGTGTTTGTAATATGTTTGAGATAATTAACAACATATTTCTGAGCTTTCTATAATAGATGTAATTAACAAACATATTAATCATGATYCCTTTCCTACAATGAAAAACTTAAGCCAACTACTGTAGAAGTAGTTAAAACGGAAATCAAATAAAACCATCCTCTGCTTCGCTGCTGAGAGAGAACTTTTCATATGCTACATGAGATGATCTTCACATTCTTTCATAAGCTTGGACAGACTTGGGAGAACAGAGAAGGATGAATCTAAGCTCAAAATCTTCTCAAATATGAGAAGAGCMCAGCGAAGAGAAGGAAGCTAGAATAGAGCAAGCTTAAGAGACAGCTATAAATGGAGTGGGGGACAGTGGAGCTAGGTTCTGTAGCATTTTGTACTGTTAAGTACTCTTAAGAGACCTTTTCCTGCATTACTAATGTCTTTTGGAGTTTTGCCATTGATTATTTTTTAAAATGGACACCAAGACAGTCATTATTTAGAATTCTTTTGAGCCTGTTGTTTACTAAAACATTTTAAACCAGAAATCAGTTGATATTTCCAGTATTTTATTATAATTCAGACTGAATTCAGACAAATATTATTTCTGGAGTGAATGTGCTCCAAGGTGATGGAAACTGTACATTTTTCCTGTAATTATTTCTCTTAACCATATATGAAGAGAAGAAGACTCTCCCTGTTATGTTTTTAATGGCCCACTTCTGGTGGATAGGAAGCATAGGAGTGCTAGGAAGAAACTTGCATGCGAGTGGAAGGAGAAGAGGAAGGAAGGGAAAATTTACACAGAGTAATGGATTAGGTTGGATGAAACAAAGAAMAGAAGGGCAATAACAGGCTGAAGGATGGGGCCATTGAGACAAAAGGAGGAGAATGTGGTAAGAGTAAGGAAGAGGAACAAGATAGGGAAAAGCTTTCAGAGAACAAGAGAGAAGGCTAGAAATAGCTTTGTATCAGTATTATTCCAGAGGACAGAAGAATATTTTTTTCTCTGTTGAAATCTGGAATTAAAAATGTCATGCTTCTTGGTCCACATGCCTATCATGGTACCCGGATGTATGCCCATGAGTAGAAGACGGGAAACGCTAAGAGAAAACCATTAAAGATGCGAGGTCAGAATTTAGGAAATGGCCAAAATCATGGTTATCTGTGCAACTTTCCCCAGTTTCCCCAGATATCGGACATCTGCCCACCTTGGTCAATGTATATTGAACAAGTAACATGCTTAGCAGTCCATGTAGTGTTTAAGCACATGTTTAGCAGTCCATGCAGTGTGTAAGCACAAACATTATTAATGACACAACAGCTAGCTGTGCTGCACGTATATTAATTTTCTTACGGATGTTGCCAAGATATTATGGATGTCTCATGTAAAACACTCAGTGTTCTGGAGCTTTACAAGCAATATTGATCTCCACTTTCTTTGTGAAAGGGGTGGTGATAGCCTGATGTAATAGATAAGGGAATGGTGGTGAAATAAACTCAGTAACTTCAGGTTTCATTTTGATTCCAAATGTCTCAGGCTCTGTAACAGGATGTGTCATTTGATATATTCCAGAATATCTCTCAATGACTTCAGATGGCAGCCCACAGAAGAGTGTGGCACTCTGTCAGTCCTGTATTGCGCTTTTCACTGGAAGGCAGCATGACAAGACAGTGAGCCTCCAAGACAAGGTTGTGTCAGAGGTGGAGTTTCCAGGACAGAATTCAGCAGACTGAAGTATGAAAATGTCCCTTCTCCTTCTGCAGCCCTTTGCCTRCAAGCATTGGGAGCATTTATGCATCTATCAAATCCTGTGACTAGCAGTTTCACTGCCATATCTCCTCTACCCCCAACATACCATTTGGACACAAGGCAAAGGTCTAGTAAAAAACTGTGTTATCATTTAATCAATGAGAATACTCGAGCTGGTGCTTCAGTTCCAGACACCTAATTCTTCCTTATCTTGTCCCATGTGTAAATCCTTGCCAGTCAGGTTAAATTAGTCCCCAGCTCTGTCATACTCATCAGGAGATTTCCTATACTCAGTTTGCACAAATCCGTAGAGCATAAGACTCTGTTCACTCAAAAAAATTTTTTTTTGTATTTCTGGCTAGTTCAGTAAGACCCACAAGACTTTACCAGAGGTGAAGACAAACACAAGAGGTAGGATGCATTGGAAGTGCCTAAATGATGAGCCATTCTATCTGGCAGCCTCCACTTCTTATGGGTCCAACTGCATCCTTCACAAGGTCTCTGAAGCTTSCCCCCAACCAACCTGCAGTCCTGCAACCTGCAAGCAACCAGTACTCACCTGCAGGTTAAAGTGTTTCTTTCCAGCTTGAGGGAAGCTATGTAACAATAATTCTTTAGCTAACACTTTGGTTAACACTTATCCTCTTGAAGCAGCAAGAGGAAACTAATATTACATAGTCACTCTGGAAGCAAACTAATATGTAAGCATTTCTCTAGATATTTTAAGCATGTCCTGAGACTGTGTATGTCTTGGTTTTGGCATAAACCAGGGGGATTTCATCGCAGAGCTTATTTTTCTCTGTTGTCTGTAAGCACTGAATAAAATACTGGAGTAATATGACTTTGAGGAATTGCTTAGAGAGGACAAGTAGAGAAGCACTTCTAGCATATATTGTAATTTGGATGTCCATAAAGTTTTTTGTTGTATAATACATGATCATCACTTGATTTGAATTGATGTAGTAATTCTAAACAAAGCATGATTTGCTTTGACCTTATTAACCTTTTAAACTGAGGCTTCTAAATTGGTAGTGAGGCACACGTTAAAACCCAAAGTCTAATTAAAATTTTACCCATAAAATTACGGATAAAACTGACCACAGTGATGTGGTAGTTTGTCACTTAAGGTGTGGAAAAAATCAAAGAGGCTTGGGTTATATATCTGTCCAAAACAAATTTCTAGGGTGAATAAAATATTATATTGTACTTCCTACCCAAAAGGTACCTGTGATATTTCTTTAGAGTGACAGGAGAGTTTAAATTCACATTTTTAAAATTCAATTACAACTTTTTTACTTTTAATATATTTAATAAATCTTTAATCTAGGAAGTTTATATTAAGTTAAAAGAAAGCATTCAGGATAGTTTTCCAAATATCAGTATATTTTGGCTCACAGAACATTTATCAAAGACATTGCTGTGAATTTCCATTTTGTTTATATCTTCTTCCGTGGCAGATTATTTGTCTTCATGACTGTAAATGGTTTTCAGATTTGATTAATATTTTAATGTGGTATCATATCACCTGCAATGTATGACTGCAGTATATTACTAACTTTCAAAATGTGTAATAAATTCAAAGTGTCAGATGGTTAGAAAGAACAAATCTAGCCTTGTAATAATATTTTCTATTGAGTGCATATGATTATTCTGAATTCAGGAGGCCTGGATGACTCCATCTACATATGAACAATAATAGTCTGTGACAATCTGTTCTCCAATGCTTCCATTTTAAAGGTAAATTTTAAGGCCATGTACTCACTTAGGGGGTAAGATCTCCATTCTACTTGTCCTCATGTAGTTCATAATCTCTGTCAGGCTAGAGCCTGCTTTTCTTACCTTGCCTTTAGTTATAACAACATATCATGTTAACTGGCTTGGATAGGATTCTCTCTTTCGAAAGTAATCCAATTTTATTTCCTTTTTTTTTAATGCTAGTTCATGAAAAAAAATATCCTCAGGATAGAAATATGTCTGTATGTATGTATGTGAGCATATGTGTGTTTGTTTTCCTTTCCAGCACAGCTAATGACAAAGCATTCAAGATACTTTCTTGGCACCTAAGGCCTGAATTAAACTAGTGGGGTTATCCTGTGAGCTCTTCCAAGTTTCACTTTCACTGCTTACTGGTTAAAGGCTTTTATCTTTCTTTTAAAAAAACAAAACAAAAAAAAAAAAGGTGAAGACAAAGAAAACTAGACTGAGGTGTTGGCAGGTTGGCAGTAGCAAATGACTGTATTTGAAACTGGTGATTTTTTGTATGTTTTCTCTGTCCCAGTGTCTTGATTGCTCTGGGCAAGACTGCTYATTAATGTTAGTGAACACGTAATGAGTCTCTGAATCTTTGTAAAGTCAATCTACCACCATTGAAGCAACTACTGTTCAACAGCAGCTAAAAACACCTCTGTGCAGGTAGCCTACAAAAGTCTGATGATTTCTTAAAACCTTGAACTTAAAGAGAAGGATATGTGAGCTAGTCTGGTCCTTTGTATCTTGACTTTGAAAACACATTTTCCAAATGTCAGCCTTAGGAAGAGAGAGGGTCATAAAGTCATACGTAGTGCACAGATAACATATGCTGAGCTCATAGGCCTCGCTTGTGCCAGTCTCTTTAGTGTCCATGTTGGCTGGCTCACTTCTCATGATAACTTCCCACAGGATAAATTCTGGCCCAACACCTCCATATGCTCTCCTCTGGGGTTTTTCTTCCTACTGTTTGTGCAGGGTCTGAAATTCCTGCCTTATGTTTCGAAGGTGGAAGGCAGTTCTCTCCTGTTGATATTGACCTTGCTGTACTATCCCCTATCCTCTTTCTCTCTTTCCCGTTTCTCTCTCCCACTCCGTTTGTGATGTTTTTCTGCCCTTGCCTCTCTTGTTAGAATACCACTCAGATGGTTTATTTTGTTAACCACAAACACCTATTGGGCAAATGAATTGTTATCTGCCCAAGTGTACCATAGRTCTAACCTGGAAGTTTACAGACTATCTGTACTTCATTATGGTAGATGCTGGACAACTAAAGCCTGGACTGATCTATTAGTTARTATACCTATACTACCATACTTTCTCAAGGCTCAGCTTTGTACATAAGCTCCAACTCTGCTTTATCTTAACAGCTGGCTTGTGTTATGTCTCACAGCTGGAGCAAGCCAGACAACCAGGTGCTCAGCTAGACAGGGAGGTAGAGGCTTATCTCAAATGTCGACAAGTATTGTGGACATGACAAGGTAAATCCACAGCAAAAGTGAGCCAATGCTTTGGCGCACCTTATCAAAAACCTTACAGACAGTCTGAGATGCTAGACAAAAAAAAAAAAAAAAAAAAAAAAAAAAAAAAAAAAAAGCAAATAACAGAGAGAGAACCAGGAACAGAGGCGATGACTAGAACATACCCAACAGACACCTCATACTACACACCCAAAGACCCAAAGAAACAGTACAATCTTTTCTATAAGGAGACAAACATGTCTTTAAAATTATGAATAAGTGAAGACTTTGTTTTCCCTGCTACTATTGCCTTTACTTCTACAATACATTCAGATGATCTTAATTTGTAATTTAGCAGAGATTTAATTACTGTAATTGTTGAGGAAAGTTAATTTAAATGCTTAGCAAAGTCAGTGACCCAACATGCTCTATGAACTGCTAAGGTTGGGCACAGAAGAATGTGTTCTTAATGTGCTGGATTTCTTTGCTTCAGGCAAATACAGGGCCAAATGTTTAAAGCTGCTTCTTAAATTGCACCTACAACATCTGAGAAGACTTTTGCTCATGTGTAAGAAATCTGATTTGCATGCAGAAACACATCATTTAATTTAAACATACCTGCACTTTATTTTCACACTAGAAAGCACGAAAAATGATACGCAGGTGAGCAATGTAAGCCATTTTATATGCTTTATTATATTAAGAATATAATAAATATATATTCTTATATATATTTATATAAGAAGAATATCTAATAGTTCTTCTGAGCTGGTCCTTCAGAGTACCCTGTAAAACAAAAAATCAGGKTTCTGCACCTACCTCTGCAGCTTGTGGTCTGTTGACTATAGGGGTCTGCAAATATTCTCTATATGGTAGAGTCTACAATTCCCTTGCAGCAGTGCTGTTAGAGTTAGTTAATGATTGACATATGCTGAAATTCTCGATGGAAAATTATTCTGGGAATATATCCAGTGTTATCCTTCTTCTAAATACATTTACAAATGATTTATATTCTTGTACATTGYCTAAAAGTCTTAAAAAACATTCTTTGCTTCAGGAGTTTGAGGTTTTTTTGCATTTTTCTCCATCTTCTTGGTTCAGATTAGTATAGGAATTTCTATCCTCTCTGGGACACCATACTTCATATTCTCTTTTCCATATATATAATCCTGAAAGTGATTGAAAAGTGAATGATAGAAAGTGAATGAAAGTGCTCCAGGACTGGAAAGCATACTCAGCAATATTAACAGCCTCGCCAGTGCTGCTGAARCCTAGGAGAAGAACAACTTAAATTCAGAGGGTCATGAAATAAGTGGTGGGCATACATGAATAGTTTAGGAGAAAAAAAAAGCTAGTAGGAAAACATGGAGGACTCTGGAGGAAAGGGGAAGCTAGAATTAGAAACTGAATAGTGAGACTGGGAAGAAAAGCTGAGAGGAAAGGTGAACGCTGGAGATTTTAGTAGATAGGGATAGGAAGGGAGGGTGTTCTAAGACATACAAAACCAGAAGTTCTGCTTATAATGTGATTGAGCTGCCATTAATAATATTTCTATTTTATCAGTTATGCTGTTGTACAACAAGCTGAAATTTGCGCAAGCTAGATATAACTAATAGAGAGTCATTAGTCATTTTCCCAGAAACTCCTCATCCAAGCAGCACTAACTACACTCACTTAAAGACATCTACATCTTATTACAAAAGCTTGTTTTTTTGCAAAGCTCCATGAATTCACTCCAGAAACTCCAAATAGCTGTTCTCTCACATAATATCCCACACACAGAGGCACAATTGCCTAGAGGAAATTTGTAAACTAACAGAATTGTCCAAGAAAAATGTATTTGGTGAAAACAAGGCTGGTTCAGACAAGCTGTTAGCTACCTGGGTCAGGTTGCACACCCATATAGGTGCCCCCCATTCTCAGTGACTATATCTAGGCAGCGGAAACRGAGGGCCACAGACCCTATAGTTCAGTGGTAAATTAACCCTTTTGCAGGAAGATTGTGACACATAGGCTTAGTTGTCTTGAGTGGTATGAAGGCTTTATGCTTAACAGTGACAAAGGGACAATCATTGGTCAGTCAAACACAGCATCTTTCCTGAGAAGTGGTTGACATCTGGTGCTTGAGATGAGTGTTAAAGCAACCTAATATTATGGTAGAAAATTCTCCTATATGATGTATTTTCCTCATCTTCAGTGGATGCCTTTCAGTGACAGGTGGCCCCTTCTGTTTGACTCGTCAGAAAGGACAAAAAGATTATCCATGTTATGCTCCGCTCACCAATGGGTTTATCTTTTCAGATCTTTTAATGATCCTCCTCACTCTCTTCATAATTTGGCCATTATTTCTGTCAATTATCTTTTTTAAGATAAGGTTRTATGTTCAACAATACTGAACTTACTACACAAAAGCTACGGAGTGACAAATGGACAGCCCTGGGTTAAATCCCACAGCCATGTAGATCAATGATTAGATTCAGAAACTCGTGACCAAWACTCCTGGGTCTTTCAGCAGGCACTGGATCAACCCTTACTACCAAATAACACAACAGAGAAAAACCCATGTGCCTAAACATAATGACATGTAGAGCTACTATAGAGCCTGCCATGCACCCCAATAGCTGCCATTTCACAAGGAAACAGGCCTCTCACAAGTCCTATATCTTACCTGCTCACCCCATTCAGATGCCCTAGATACCTAGCATATCAGATGGCAATAGGCACCTGTCTTTAGACAATATAATTTCACCAATAATATTTTTTCTTTTTTTTTCTTTTTTTTTTTTGTCCTGTGAGTTTAAATATATATATCTTGTGATCGTAATGATGTTCCATCATGTTGGAGGCAAAATCTGGTCCACACGTGTGAGATTAAGTTGCTGTAGGCCATCTGCATTTGAAGAGAAGAGGAAAACATCAGTCAGTGTGTGAACAGGTTTTGTTTCTAAGGGAGAAGAGATATTTTCTTGACAAATTGTTAAAAAGTCAAAGTTCTATAAAATACCTGTAAATTCAGGGCACTTTAATTTGGTCTTTTCATCAGATGACATTAATTCCAGTCATAAATGTGCTGCTGTGTTGGTAGATACATTACCTGTTCTAGCTTAGTTTGATTTATTTATCCACTCTCCGGAGGCTAATTATATCTTTGTTATTATATAATAGGTTTGAACTCTTTCCTTGTAGACATAACCTGAAAGATCTGGGTGCATAAAATTTAATCATCTTTGATAATTGTATKATGGCACCCCTGAAAATTAAGTCAGAGCAGCTGCAAAACATGTGAAATAATGAGACTTATCTATATTATAGTCTGGGTGAAATCTTGTAGAGACCTTACAAAACACTTTATTGACCTTCTCTGGGGTACAATAGTAATACATCCTATGTCAGATCTACATCACTGTAATTGAATTTTAGAGAATTTTTGTGATGGCACACAAAATTAATCTGCTCCCTGGTGTCTGCTCTTTCAGTACAATCTGAAWCCTTTTTTTTTCATTCCTCCTTTTAATTATGAAGGGGAGATTAGGGAGAAGCGTTACCATTCTTTTTTCGGAATAGAGCCCTTTGCTTAYGCTAACATTTTCCCAGCACCCATCAGCGGGTGCATAGTGAGTATATGTTATGCAGGATGGGCTCAGGAAGWTTTTTATTATTTTATTTTCGATAGACATGAGGCTAGCACCATCACTACTTTCATTTCAGCATTCAAACTCTACCACCACTCTACCGTATCTTATTCCCTATCCACAGTTGGACTCTACTTTGCTCGATGTACCTTATTTCAGGGGGAAAATGTTTATAGCCATCTCCCCTGTGCAGTGGCCAGCTGAGTGGCAAGGGYTCAAGAGAAGATGGATCTGTTTTCCACAGTGAGGACAGCTGTCTTCTGGTATGGTTTAGCCCAAGATGACACATCTCTTTGTATTAGCTTTAGACATACCTACCACACTTAAAATAAATCAAAAGTATTTGGACAGTCAGTGATACATCTTCAGCTTTGGCATCTATCCAAAGACACATCTCCACTGACTTTGAAAAATTTAATAGAGACGTTTTAGCAAAAGGTTGTTGTTTCAATTCCCTCTCTCTCCAGTCCAAGATACTTACTTTTTCTTGTTAATGAGAACAGATACAAAATCAAGAGGAAATAATGAGATATTTTTTAGAAAACCTGCTTGAAGAATCCAAATCACTGGAGTTACTGTACTGTGAAAGATGCAGTCAAACCACTTTCAAAGCTAATAAAGGTTTATATTAAGTACACAGCATTTCCCCTGCTGGGACATAAACTTAGATAGCTATCAGTAGAAGGTGCAGAGAGATTCCATCTTCTCTTGTGTCTATAGCTATGCTGGATTTTTCCTTAAAAATGTGTTTTGAAGAAAAGGTCTAAGTGTGTTAATAACACAGATTTTCCTGATAGGAAGAAATTGTCTCAGCAGGGTACAGAGAACATGTGCACTTCTCATTATATAATGTCTCTTCTGCAGTGAAATCCTTCAAAGGAACAACCTCTCCACCCTTTCCTCCATGTGAAATCCTTTTTCAGAGATATTGACACTTCGAGGGATATAGAATTTCCCAGCAGAACACATGCTATTTGTTTCCAAGTCTCTCTACTAAAATCAGTTTACTTTTGGTATATAATACCTATAGCAGAACTACAGCAAGCACAGTGCAAGGATTGCAGTTGCCTAATATGATAGGGTATGGGGATTTACAGTATTGTGTCCTGGAGTAGTTGTTCCACGGAGTTTATTGTGTACCTATCCATGTCAAATCGATGTTTTACAGCCTTGTGAATCCTRGTACGCTCTCCGGAGCCTATTTAGCAGCACATGAATTTGTTACTTTCTCTCTTCTCTCTCAGAAACAAGGACAGAACTGTTCAATGAAACATTTAAGACTGGATCAGTTAAAATCAATCATGACCACGCTTAGATAATACTACAGAGTCCGTCTCTCACTGTCTCTTGGAGTGTTTTCCTTTCTACTAAAGCTGACAACACAAATAATAATAGTGAAATATCTCACTTAYGTAAGATTTTCTAGGCAATATATATAAAGTCACAATGTCAGGGGAAAAAAAGGTGCTCTCAAGGGAAAAAGATCTTTATCTTTGCACTCAATCTGTATCGTTTGCAAAGATCTCTATCTTTGCACTGATTATCWGTAGACTACTTTTGTCTCAGCTCTCCCCTCACCTTTATTGTTACTGAAATGCAAAGCACAGATGCAATTGTCACTTTGTGACTGAGGGAAAAAAAACTTCTATAAATTTTCTGAGAACAGAAGGTATTTTTGTGGTGCTGTAAGCAAAGTCTCATTATGTTCAGGCCAAAGGAAGAAGTGGCAGACAGAAAAGAAACACAGAGCAAACACAATATATAGAGACCCCAAGTGCATGGGRAACAGTGTGTGTTGTAATAATTACGAAGAACTTTAAACTTTAAAGAAACTATATTRTCACTCCATTCTTATTTCTGAACAGTTTGTGATACCTGTAAGTATACTCAAGCTATAGATATTGTAAAGAGATCTGTTTATCCTATACCATTATTTATATCTCAAGTAAATGTTCAGTGTATTTGGTGGAATATAAAATGAGGTGCATAGTGCTGTTCTTTCACACTGTGGAACTCACATTTTCASATGTTCCTGGAATGAGTAACTGTCAGAATATCCCTTCTCATTCCATAAACACTCTATAAATGCTTGAATGAGTCTCCCACTGATGTTTGCCCACAGGATAACTGGCTTTGCCACTCATCACTAAGATGAGTGATCAGTGATACAGAGATTGAAATATGTCACTGATGAATGTTACATAATGAATCTTCAAATAAGAAATTAGATGAAAAGATTATTAGCAAACTAGTTCATTCCATTGTTGTATTACAAGGAAAGCAGTAATTATAACTTTCTAACCTATTTTCATTTCTGAGCATTTTAACCAAGAAAAATCTAGGCAAATTAACATTTTGAATACCAGTCTTTACTGGTTTGGTTCTTGGTTTTGGTTGATGATGGGGCCAGACGGTTTTCAGTGGTGCCCAGTGATAGGGCAAAAGGCGATTGGCACAAACTGAAACACAGGAAGATCTTTCTGAATTTGAGGGAAAAGCTTCTGGTCAATGCAGATGAGAGAGCACTGGAGGTTGCCCACAGAGGCTGTGGAATCTTCTTCTCTGGAGATATTCAGTTCCTACTGGGACATGATTCTGTGCAATGTGCTCTAGGTGCCTGAGCAGGGGAGTTGGACTAAATAATCTCCAAAGGTCCCTTCCAACCTCAACCCATTCTGTGATTCTTTAATGTGTTGGTTGATACTTTATAGAGGCTGTTGCATCTGGAAAAGTATAAAATAAAACTTGTGCAATTCCAGGTTATATTTTGTTAAGATGTAGGCCCCCAGTTACAGAGGTTTTAGAAATGAGAAACTGCAGAACAATAGCTTCATGTGGCCTAAGGCATGTATTGTTAATGTGAAGAAAAGGTACTTGAAAGTTATGTATGTTTCATTTATTGTATTGTATCAACCATGGACAAATTTTGGCACCTGCACTGAATGACCTCTTGTATCTCAGCACAGCATGCTGTTCACATACAGAATGGCCAGTGATATAGAGCAGGAATCAAGGGAAGAAAAATTGGTAGAATCAGATGTCTGAAGCCCTGAACTAGGCACTTTCAGATTTAGGAAYTGATCTGTAAGAGAATATTGTGGATAAACGCCATGGACGCTGTACCATGCCTCTGAATATTGTAATTTGAGAGTCTTTCTCAAGACTCTCAGTCTTGTTATCAGTCAGATAACATTAGAAACAAAATATTACAATCTAAATAATGTTGCATTTTTTTCCAGTTTCCTGGATTATGTCCAAATCCAACAACCTGGGCTATGGGAAAGCTGAATTTAAGCATAACTCTGAAATGAGTAATTCAGGCCATTACTCTTGTAAACCAAATAAAATAAAGAAAAAAAAAAGAGGTTTGTTTGGGAGAAGAAGGCAGCAGTACTGTCTCAAGCTGGTTCTATGGCACATCTAAATATTTCCCTTTTTGTTGTAAGGAAGAAATACTCACTKGCTCTTGAAAGTACAAGAGTTGCTATGGAAAACAGCAACAGAAGAAGGGGCTGYTGGGATGACAGCATTGGTGAGCTCTTCGAGATATACCCTTCGGTGYTGTGAAATCCTTTATGCTCTTCTTCCTTGGACTTCCCTGGGCCATGCTGGAGTCCCAGATTTGGGACCATAAATTAAAAATGGCTGTGACTCTGTCTCAGCATTCATTTTGAGATGGAAATGGATGCATCAGCAGTTTCTATACCTTTTTAGTGTGGGAATTGGTCGTAAAAAATCACAGGCTGTGCTCTTTACTGGCATTTAACTTATATTTCTATTGCTTCACTCAAATACTACCTAATGACCAAGTTCAGAAGGAAAAATCTGTAGAAATAGGCCCTGAAAGTACATTTCCTCCAGGTTAACATTTTTTGCTTTAATAAATAGCTGTTATTACTTAGATTACTGCCTTTCAACTCCTGCCTATGCTAAACCAATCACAATAATGATTTTGCTTTTCATAATGATTTTCTCTCAAGCATGATATTATTAAAAGGCAGATACTCCATTATAAGTCTCATTACCTTTCCTGTTAAGCTAGCATTATATATCAGATATGGAGAGATAGATGGTGATATAATTTGCTAAGAGTAACCTTATTAAGGATTTGCTAGATCTGGCCTTCTGTCTAGAGAGCTGCTGTGCCTGCATAGCAGTATCTATATACCAGGGACTCCTCTGTTCAAAAGTGAGTTCCTTATGCAATTAGACTTTAGTTTGCAATTTCTGCTCTTACAATATTCATCAGAAAGGCATTCATTATGCATAATAAAGTGTAATTAGTTCTCTTAAATAAAACTTCATTGTCTCCCATAAATCCAGTAGATCCAAGTCTTTGAAAGACGTAATTTTTTAGAAAGATGTCAATGTATTTATCAGTTCAGTCTATGTGAGTCTGTGATTGATGAGACAGAAAACCACATGTACATATTTTATGTTCTTCTGCTGACACTACAGTTCTGTTCTTGATGAAGTTTGAGATTTTTAGAATAACAAATATGCTTGAAAAGGAGAGAAGCAAGCTTCTGAATAGGAAAGTACAGATATTTCTAGATCCTTATCAAAATCATATGTTTCATCAAGAGTTTAAGCACATCAGTAACTTTCAAGAATTAAAATTTTCTGTTACCTCAGCCAACCATGAAAAGATTTCTTGTTAAATTTAATAATGTCTTTGTATGGATGTTAATTTAGTCTCCTTTGCTAAAAGTAATGCCTATCTATGTAAAAAAAAAAAAAAAAAGACCATAATCTGAATGAGAAAAAATGTATGATATGTCACTAATTCTAATTCAGGAGATACTAAAGTCAGGATGAATTACTGAAATAACTTTACAAGAAAGAAGACATAATTTTAATTGTGAAATATTCCTAATTGCCCCTCCATCACTTTCCCATGTAATAAGCTGTTTATCATGAGGATCACTTTGGTCAGTCACAGTAATAAATGGATGCTGATTGAATGGATGGATAAAGCAAGGATGGAAGGATGGATGAGTGCAAGAACAACACTAAGCATATTTTGTGTCTGCACTTCTAGATACTCTATAATCCCAGCACAGTTTATATATCTTAAGAATAAGCTGAGCACTAACTCCTATTTAAGAGGAGTTGGTACAGTTCCTTTTTTTTTTCAGTTGTTTGTATCTTATGAAGTGCAACAGGAACTTTTTTATACAAAAGCCTGGGGCGGAGATGCCGGCACCAGTTTTAGGCTCCAATTCACTAGGGCTGGGTCTGGGTCACCTCAGACTAATGCATGTCCCTCTCATGCTGCTKCTGACTCAATAAGTGACAGACACTCTGTGCACATCTCTGAAAGGCACTTGGCCTATTTCTCTTCACTAAGAACGAAATGAAGGAGACCTGCACAAAAAGAGCACATGCTCTTCTTCCTGAGGCACACACTCTGAAGGAGTCCTCTGAGCCTGAAAAAAGAGAGGCTTGCCAAAATGAAGTTCTTACAAGTGATGAGTGCTTTTCTGAGCTACTCTGAGCTCTTACACTTGTTCTTCATAAAAGAACTCCATGTCCCTACTACCCACTTTCTTTGCAGCAGGACATGCAAAAATAAAGGGCGAATTCCAAGAGAGAGAGGATTAAACTTGTGGTACAAGTCCTGAGGTCTCTATATGCCAGAGGAGCTGATACTATTCTACTGCTTGTTTTCAACATCCTTATATCTAGTACTAATCCTTTCTGTCCCTTATTCAAGACAGAAAGGAATTCYTCTTTGCTTCCACCATACATAATTTGGTGCTGGGGTACATAAAGTTCTCAAGTATGTTGTTAGATGGTGCGTCTACATTAGGATTTAAATTCAACAGTGGGTGCAGATTTGGAACAAATGGTCCCCAGTTAATGGAGTGCAGGTGGCATCTCGAAGAAGATGCAGGCTGAGTGAATGACATTCCTTTGGAAGGGACTAGTTCAGAAGATATGCTCCAGCTGCATCCTTAACGTGATCCCATGTACTCCAGGGGCAGTAATTCCCCCAGACTTTTGTCATGTTGATTATGTGTTGAGCAAAACTCAGTGTTTTACTCTACAAATCTACTCTTTTTGGGCTGCATTACTTGCATACGGGTAAACATAGTGAGTGTGTCCAGWTTACATGCTCAGAGTTTACTCAAAYTCAAACATTGCTCAAACCTAGCTCTGGCATCAGAACAAATGTTTTTCTTCTTCTGTTTGTCAGGGAGCATCACTGGAGGAGTGAAGTGTATTCCTTGCTCATAATACAGCACATGTCTACTTTAAATGATCTGGTAGATACCCTGTATTTGCAGGACCCAGATGTGTTCTCAATTGCTTGCATTTCACTTTTGCAACATTGTAAGTATCATTAATGCTTTTTATCCTTCAGGCATCATACTTCTTGCAGGATATTAAAACGGGCTCTTTGGTGTGGAAAACATGAGAAAATGGGTCTTTCATTGGAGCCTCTTTTACAGTCAGTGGGGACAGGGTTCAGCAACTAGAAGGTCCCTACCAGTTCTGGGCTCCCAAGTCTTCACTGGCAAAACTGTAAGAGGAGTCAGTAGAAACATCCTAGGATGTTCCAATACACTGAAGAATCACTCCAAAGTTTTTTATCATC
>NW_020454583.1:1795220-1805415 GCF_003342845.1 Nothoprocta perdicaria
TCCTCTCCTCTCCTCTCCTCTCCTCTCCTCTCCTCTCCTCTCCTCCTTTTCCCTGAACATCCTTCCCATGCTTTCTCAGAAGTCACTCACATGATAACTTTCAGTCATCTTAGAAAGCAGACATAAACTGTTGACATAAAATGCTGATTTCCTAGTATTTTCAGGAAACTTGAGTTCATCTCAGGTACAGGTTGTGTCTGTCTCAAAAATGCATTGAGCATTGGCCAACTTGGAGCTTCGCAACTTCCAGAGCAATTCCCACCTATTTCTTCTGAGAGTCTGTAAAAACGTCACCCTGACTCAGCGCAGCCAGGTTGTTACCCATGGGAAAGTGCCTTCAGACTCTCTGTTTTCACCAATGCTATCTATCTGAGGAAGAACTTCTTTTCTGTGAGGGGGACAGAGCCTGGAACAGGCTGAGGTCTCTGCGGTCTCTGAGGTTGTGGAGTCTCCTTCTCTGGAAGTCTTCAGCACCTGCCTGGATGCCACCATGTGCCACATGCTCTAGGTGACCCTGATGGAGCAGGGGGTTGGACTGGATGATCTCTAGAGGTCCCTTCCAACCTCAACTAYTCTGTAATTCTGTTTAATCTATCCAAAAGAGACTTTTATTTCCAGAAAAGATACTTCAGTAATTTAACTTAACTGTCTCAAGATGATGCTTCAAGGATGTGTCCGCATGCTGTGGATTGGTTTTGGATTTTTTGGGGGGAACTTTTTCAAGTGTGGAAAAAAAAAACATGTCTCTGCAATTTGTAATTACTTCCTTTCTCTCTTGTTTCCACAAAAACACTTTTTTTTCCCATTAAAGCACATTTTATTTTTTATGCAGCAAGAAAAACACATTAATGAATCTTAAGTGACAACATAATACAGATAGACTTTCTAAGATATTTTATTGTTACCTGATTTTGAAAAAGAAACACACATATTTTAACTTATAAAATGTATTTTCTTCAATGTTTTTAAACCTGCTTGTGTCAAATGTTCCTCAGAATGCTTCCCGCTATGCATGCGCCAGTCAGCTAAAGGGTGTCTCCACCAGAACCTGGCAGAACCTGGCCTTCCTGTGAGCAGCCCTGGCAGTGCCGTGATGGACCCTGAGGAGCCCATGCCCTGTGTGTCTCCACATGCAGCCCCACTCAGAACCAGCTGGCCTCGGCACTGGTGCCACATGGACTGGGGCATACACAGTCTGGTAGCCTCCGTCTGTCTTTGCAAACCRATCTTGCAGTTCATGAAACTGAGAAAAGAAGATTTCCAGCTACATTTTTTTTTCTGCTGATTGTTTTTTCAAGTCCGTTTTTACACTAGTACAATTTCTCTCACAGCTTCTGCAAAGTGTGTGCACAGCTCTTGTCCTAAGGAATGGGTTTGTTGTAGTGTCATTGCAAAGCCCACATATACTCTGTATTTTTAATCCAATGGTTATATGTCCTCTGTTTTGCAGTATTTTACTCCCCAATCTGACTATATAAACAGACTCTGCCCAAATACTGTAGACCATTCCCTCCATTTGCTCCTGTGCAAATAGATCTCTGAAATGCAATATAGTGGCATAACATTGGCCTTTTTTTCTCTCTTTCTTATTTTTATTATTTTATTTTACTTTATTTTACTTTATTTTACTTTATTTTACTTTATTTTACTTTATTTTACTTTAATTTACTTTAATTTACTTTAGTTTTTTTTTTTATATCAGTGCAACCCTCATCTATTTTCTTAATATTTCTCTAGGAAATATTCCTTTGTAAAACCTCTGTTTGTTTTCCTCAGAGTCTCCATAGAGCTGTGGACACTATAAATCCCACTTCTTTCCACGTTTTACTGATTCTTTACTTAGCTCTGTACTAACATAGAATCTACAGGGGGAAAAAAAATATATATATGGGCAGCTGGTTGGGAGGGTTATGGATGTATTTGCGAAGGCAACAGAGTAAGAGATGACATGAGATGTGAACATGATGGTGTTGTGGGGAGGTCTTAGGTGCCTCCTGCTTGTGGCAGTTCTCAGGTATGCTGAGTTACAGACCCATCTTCTCCCTAGCGGGGCACTTACTCAAGTTACTGAGTGTATGTTGCAAAATCTCCCTTTTTCATTACTGTGGGGACTGGCTGTAGCACCACAAGTCGCCACTGCCTCCTTGGCAGGAATATACTTCCAAAGGAATAAACAACAAAATGATGGTTAAGGTATGGGGTTAGCCAAAACACTCGTTTTGCTGCTGGCCTTAATTCTCTTTTATTTTTCTTATCGCCCCATTCCCTCTAATAGCTTTTCTATTTTTCTTATCGCCCCATTCCCTCTAATAGCTTTTCTCTCTTGCACTTTTGTCACACATATGTTAAATAGCCATTCCACTTTTTTCTTCTATGACTCGGTAAAAAAACTTGTGAGGGCATTCAGCCTAAATAGCAACTTGACTTTTGACCAAAACATATATTTTTTTCTAGCTATATAAATTAAATTCTAACYTACTATTAGGTTGCAAGCATCCCTATTATGATCTGCATAACTCCAACAGCGTCAAGTTCCCAGGTAGGATTTTGAAGAAAACAATTTATGGTATGATTTTGTTAGGGAAAGAATATCTTCATTCAAACTTAGTATCCTCTTGCACTAGCATTTCCTGTACTTGTGATTTTTTTTTTTTTTTTTTTTTTTACAACATACAGAAGTTCCAGCCACATACAAGTATAAAAAGAATCTTGTACAGTCAGTAATTTTATTGATCATGTTCAGGTTTAAATTATGGGGTGAAAGACCTAATCTACAAAACCTTGGATTTATGCTCTGAAAATGAACTATAAATGGAGCTGTGACRACCCATATTAACTTTTTACACTGCTGCTGTGTAAAGGTGAATTATTAAACAAGGGKTAAGAGGGCCTTCCTGTTACAACCTTTTATAATCTGGCTACTCAGCTGGTAATAAAAAGGGGAAAAYTAACATGCTAGAAACAAATGCTTTTTTTTTTTTCTGTAAATAGAAAGCTGCCTAAATAGTGAATATTTCCACAAACTAAAGAAAATGTGTTTTGATTATATTCAAGTTCTTTCTGCTTTCCTTCTCTTTAAGTGGCCTAGCAAATGGCTACTCTGATTGTAATGCTCATGAGGAAGAGTAAATCCCAGGGAAGCCTATGAAGAATAATGCAGATTTATGAAGGGCTATTCAYACAGCAAACTCAGTGTGAAGGATCACTCTTCTCTGACATACCTCCTAATATAATTTCTCCAGAATGCTATTTACTGGGGAAAGAGGTAGTTTTGAGCTGCCGCCACAAGCTATTTCCTCCAGCAGYGCTCATTGACAAAAGCAGGCAGCAGCTACAACCTTTGGCTCAGCTCAGAAAGAGCGACTCAGTGTTCAGCATTTTTAAACAGTCAGGTAATTAGAACACAGTGGCAAGAAGATTTGTGTCTTGTCATCACGTTTAGGCAGGAACACGGGTGCCAAGATGGCTTATCATATTAAGGAATTAATTGTTCCTCAACGGATTGTTTACTACTTTATTTTAAAGAGTCAGTCACCCTGATAAATTTTGTATGGTCCCAGAGAAGCTGGTAATTAGTGGAAGAGAAGTATATAAAAACAATCAAGAATATATACGGCAAAGGTATTCTTCATAAAACTTAACAAACTAAGGAGTTATTTTTCTTTCTTTCCTCTTCTCCTAGTTCCACCTGGTGTTTCTGTACGGTATTGCTTTTTTTTTTTTTCCTTTTTTTTCCATTTTAAAACTTTTTTCAGTGTTACATATTCATAAGTATCTTTTATGCTGCTAGATATTGCAGGCTGACTTATTCTCAAATCATCTTGCTGTGAAAATGCTTCAGACTGATTTTTCAGCCCACATTGGCAGAATATATGAGTTAGTCTGTAGCACTGCCTAATATAGGAGACCTGAAATATAAAAGCAGTTTGAAGAGCAGTATAAATACGCRGGGCAGGAGGTTTCTTGGGATGTGGACCCAAATCGTGATGTGGACCAGAAATGTTTCGGCATTGCTCGAACAGCATATTGCCAAGCTGATGGAGGTTAGGACACCATCTGTACTATTTTCTGTTATCTCTCCTACTGTTAGGTTACTAGACAAGAATTCTTTTTATAGTAATTTTTGTAGTTCCCACCTTTCTAATATTTGCCTACTGACAACGTAGTGCTCATGCTCTGGAACTGCTATTACCAGGCACTTGCAGTCCTARGCTTAAAAATATAAGTACTACAGAGTTTTCTATATATGAATCATCTTTGAATTTTAATTCTGAATATATACAGGAGGAGGACAAAAATATAAGGAGAAGCTAAATACCACATGTGAAAGGGCTGTTTCTATTCCTCTTTGCAGGCATTGGGAAAGTAATTATGCCAAATGGCCAAGGGGATCATGTGCAGAGTTAAAGTCGTGRTGAGTGAAATTTTGAAAGCTTCTCTGTCGAGCATTGGAGCTTGTGCTGCAGAGACCTGGTTGGCAGCTCCTCCTCCTGCTCAGCTGTATATTGAAGTTGAGAAAACGAAATTGTTTTTGGTCACATCCAGTCAGTCATTGACTGGGGGTGGGGAGGAGGGAGAAAAAAATGTTGATCTCTGCCTAGCATCTGCCTAAAACATTGTACTGTGCAGGTATTTTTAGCCCTGGATTCAAGGTTGGTAGATGTTCATTTTAGAAATTACATTCTTGCAAGATAGTAGTCCTTGCAGATCCTGCCTATGAATGAAGCATCAGAAGATCCTTCCCTGTGCACCAGACCATACTGTAATCCTGGCAAACGTGCCCTTATTAAAGCATAACTTAGGACTTCATTTATTATTCATGAATACATTATAATGCCTTCAAAAATATATTCTGCAGCAGGTAATCTAGCATAGGAGAAACAAAAATGCACATATCTAATTATAAGAGGCACTGAAAAGATATTGTAACAGCCTGCCTCCTTAGCACTGGCAAAGTGCTGCATTATAGATTAAAACAACACAAACACTTACAGTTTCTATAGCGTTTCACTTTTATTGGATGTATGTTGCTAAGAGACAAAATTGAAATGTCTCTGTTGAACCTGAAGCCTCTTGGGAGAATGGTATTGCATACGTAGTAAATGTTTTTCAGTTTGGGAAGCATTAAATGCTAGGCCAGAAGAAGCAAGAGGGTTCATTAGGATTGCATGTGTTCCCATCTACTGCCAATGAACCCAACTATTATAGTAGTAAAAGCTACGTAAGGAGCTTCTGCTTGTTCTGCATTGAAGTGTTGACAGCTGCTTGTTTGAATATTAATAAAGCCTATTGAGTTATTCCCTGCCTGTATTGTTTGTAGCTTGAAACTGTGAAGACTTCTCTGTGTATTGCCTCTTTATGTTTCTAAGTATATGCCTGACTGCAGAGATGGTACCCATTTTGTTCCTAGAGATGCTATGCCTCATTATAGAGAAAATTACATCCTTGTGCTCCATTAAACATTTATTTTGGCAGTGTTGTTGGTTACTGTTTCCCCTATTTGATTTAAATAAGTCAGTGCTGATTGAGAGAACATGTGTTTTCCCTTTATATGTGGCAATTAATTGTTATTCTTCCAAACTTTCATGAGTAAAAGTCAAACTTGTTCCTGCATCAAAAGCAAAAGAATAAAAGTTAATTCTCCTTCTTGAAGGCATTTATTAAGTCAAAAGCGTGATACAGAAATGAACAGTTTTATAGTGCATTGAATTTTTTCCATTCATGCTTTCAGTGCAGATGGTCCGTTATTTTCATCACACATTGACCAACTTGGTGGCACAGCAGCAGCTTCTGCTGTGTGAGGGTGCTAGTTTGGGGACAACTTGGTTGTAGAGGGTGGTAGCCCCTAGCCTTCTTGGTGGTGTGAGATGTGTGCTGCCAATAAACAGAGTAAAACATCTCTTCTGGATCCGAAGCCTCTTGGGAGGTGGGGAACTTCTCGCAGTAGGTGAGAACTATCCATGGGGCATCTCCATGGCCTGAGGAGCCCAGCTCCGGACGGACACACTGCTGGCCACAAGTGTCCTGGATGGGCCTTACGGGGTAAAGGGGGCTGGCTGACAAGTCAGTTTTTTTGACTGGCTGGTCTAAGCCACAAATTTGTGGCTCTAAAAGCCACAAATATCGAGCATCTCCTGCTGAACACATCCTGATGTCTCTAAGGGAACCTGAAAAACTTAGCTGCCAAGTTTCTAGCAATAACTAGAAAACCAAAGAAAAATTAAATAACCATTTTCAATATGCAGGAAACTGAAAATAAGGAGCCTATAGATTAACTACCGTAATCTCTTTAATGGATTTCTCTAAAACTACAGGACTGTCTTTTCATTCGTGGTTGGGCAGCTTTAAAGTAACGTGTCTTCTTGCAGATGAGAGAAGAAATAATTACGATGCCCTACCTGGGCCTCTGCTAGTGAGACACCGTGACTCTGAGAAGAGCAATGTTGCCACCAAGTTGTGTGCTCCATGCTGCTGCACTATCCTGGTATTCCCATATCAGCAAAGGATCACAAGAAAATTCTTGGTTTCATAGCCTCAAAGGTCTTTTTAATCCTATATGGGTGTTAGTGGAAAGGATTAGTGTCAGGAATACCATGGACAAATCAATGAACTGGAGAAGTATTTTGATAAATGGGGTAAAGGGATTCATTAACAGAAGTATCTTTAATTTTCTAATGAAAATCTATTTGGCCAAGCAAAGACAATCTAGACAAATTTATGAACTGGGAAGAAGAAAAATAAAATGTTATTTTTATCATATTAAAAAATTGCAAATGATTCCTTTAGAGGGCATAGAACTAGTAGGCATCTCTCTAGCCATTACCTAAAAAAGTTCCCCTGGACTAGAATAATACACTTCCTAAGGCTTTGATGCCATCAACTCAACTCCACCAAGATTAAAAGCTGCTCGCATAAGTTTTGCATAACTTACTGAAACGACAGTAATCTCATAAATTTTGAAGGTACTTTTCAGTCTTTTCAAAAAAAAAAAAAAAAAGTAAAAGCTCAAGTTTTAATTTTATAAAAGCCCAAGCTAAATCCTGACAGCCCTGCAAGGGGAATACTCCATAATCGTATTGGCATTGCAGTGTCTTATCACGGGGCTGGATGTGCCTTGAGAACTGCATAAAAGGCAACGCCTGTTTGACTGCCTCCACATCTGGAAAAAGCTCCAGCTACCCAAAATGTGATAAAGCTCATAGTAAAAACTGCAGTGGTGGATAGGCTGCCGTTCTAAGGCTGGACCCAGTATCTTGCCTGAGGAAGTCCCTTTTTTTTTTTTTCTACACATTTACTGAGATAAACTCATAATATTTTCCTAAGGTGTAAGAGAATTACTGTTTTTATGACTTCTTTTCTTAAGTGAATTTTACAGTTAAAGGGCTCCAGACTGTTCTTTCTCAGAGTAGTTTTCACCTGGAAGAGGTTCATGATGACTGGCTCGATAGATGGATTATCCAGGTCCCTATCCGGCTGCAAGAGCCAGCAGCCAGGCCTGGGGGGGAAGATAAGGCCGTGCAGATGCTGGGGTAATTTCTATTTTTCTTTCAGTGTTACAATACTGTTGAGGGACATTTAAACATCTTCCTTCACCACTCTTCTAAGTTTTAATTAAAAAAAAAAAAAAAAGATTGTTTAATTCTGACTGTCTTATATATGGGAACCTCAGCCAGACTTCCCAGGCCTTGACACAAGTATTAATTAATTTATTATTAATATCATTTATTTATCATAATTTATTGTTAATATCATTCAGATATCCATGAGTACCTTAATTCTTTGCATCTAAATGTAGATATTGCAGGTAAAGTAAACACAACTGAAAGATTCTTAAAATATTGAGAGAAAATGCAGTAGTAAAAACAGATTGCTCATTCTAAAATAATAACAATGCTTAGCATTTTTGTAATGCTTTACCAGTTTTTGAAGAACTGCACACATAAGAGCTACTCGCTAGTCATTATTTAGGAGGGAAAAGTTCTGTAGCTGTGTAAACTGAACAATTATTTTGCTGCAGATCTTTGCAAGCAGAGCAAGAATAAGAAGTAGAAATTACAGCAATTTCTATATAATCAAATAGATTCAGGGTAACATTTGGTGTGAGACTGGAAACAAGCTACCCAGGGTCCAGAGTGGCACACAAGCATATGAAGACAAAGCTGAAGGTTTAATTGATCACAGAAAACCCCTTCAAGAACCAGTATAGATAAACCCAGAGACAACAGAAGCAGTCACACTTTCCTATTCTGAAGTGAATAGCAAGAAAAAAACCCTTAAAAAAAAAAAAAAAAAAGCTATGAAAACCGCAAATGAAATCTTCAAATGCATCAATATCAGTTTACTCTCCTGCAATAGCATTTTGCCTTTTTGAGTCTCTTTTTGTCCCCAGGTACTTTTCAAACCGAACAAATCCAGAAGGATTTTTTTTTCATCCACTGTGGGAACAAAGTCATTTCTATAATTTAAAATAGAAATTGTTTAACAGCTGTCTCCTAAAATACACTAACCGAAGAACGTGTGGCAAAATGTACAACTCCATTGGCTAAGTAAACCAGCACCTCCTCTTAAGACCTATATTAGTTACATTACTTAATTAGTTCACAAATAATTACTTTACATTTCTGGAGATAGAGGTTTTGGTTGCTGAGATAGGAAAATTGGTAAGTAAAAATACATTTTTTAACAAAAATAAGAACTGCTGTGTCTTTTGTATCTCCATTCCTTTCTACATGTTTCTACATTCCTTTCTACATGAGAGATCATCTCGTCCAAACCCCCTGCTCCAGCAGGGACACCCAGAGCACGGGGCACAGGGCGGCATCCAGGCGGGTTTGGAGACCTCCAGAGAAGGAGACTCCACAGCCTCCCTGGGCAGCCTGTGCCAGGGCTCTGCCACCCTCACAGGGAAGAATTCTTTCCTTAAGCTTCTATAGAACTTTTGTGGCCGTTTCCTTTTTTTATTATGATTATTTTAATTTCCACACTTCTTAACACTCTGAGTACTTAATTCTTTAAAATTTAATTGTTCCTGCAGTCTCTTTGGCAACAAGAGAAATTATGTGTGATCATTTTTACTTTCTCTCTGCTCCTTCCGGCCTGCCTGGATCCCATCTAGCCCAGACACAGAGAGACATATAAATACATGCTCAATTTTAAGGTGTGAAAATGCTTTTTGACACCAAAGGCCATGACTACTTGGTTTTGGTTTTTTTTGTTTTCTTGTCTCAAGTCCCTCCATCCTCTTCATAGATGGAGGTTTTTACTTTTCTCCCTTCTCTTTTATAATTTCTCTATAAATCTGCCCTTAACTCTTTCCTCTCATTTTTACTCCTTTTTTTTTCTTTCCCTCTTCATTTTTAACTTTCCCCAGGGCTTCTCAGGTTCCGCAGCTCCCGCTGTTTTATTCCTGCTCCTTTTCCGTGCGCCTTTTTGTGGGCTTCCTCCTGGGTTCCTGAAGGCTTCCTCACCTCCTCCTCCCTGAGGAGCATCACCAGGGATTTCACTGGTCACGGTGTTGCATCCGCAGCCTCATCCACTGGATATTTCCCATGTTTTCACCCTTCAGAGGCTGCACCAGTGGCACCTTCCTGGGTYGATGTGGGAGGAGGCGGCGGGTGGGTTGGCTGGAGCCCTGCAGCGACCAGCGGGAGGCTGGAAGCACCTGCAGCTCCAGGGCTCGGGATGCATCCCCGCCAGTGCAAYGGGGCAGGGCCGCACGGGTTCCGGGAGCGACTTTCCAAGCTTCCCCCTTTGGAACAAACCGGCTGCGCTGAGGGCAAGGCCGTGTGTGCCACTGCCAGTGCCCGTCCGCTCCTTGCGGAGGCSATGCCCGCTCCCCTCTAAGCTCTCTGCAACATTTTGTGAGATTTGTTTAAGCGCCGGTTTTACTTAAACCAGCTCAAAACCGCTCAGTCGGGAAGTCCCTTCTCGGATCCGAGGCCACCAACGGCTTTCGGGCTCAACACGAGCAGGGAACACAGGCAGGGAACGCTGGCAGGGAACACGGGCAGGGAACACGGGCAGGGAACACGGGCAGGGAACACGGGCAGGGAACGCTGGCAGGGAACACGAGCAGGGAACACGGGCAGGGAACACGGGCAGGGAACACGGGCAGGGAACACGGGCAGGGCGCGGGACGCGGCGGCGCCGCGCGCAGCCGCCAGGGGGCGCCGCGCGGCCGGACATGGCGGCGGCG
>NW_020454583.1:1806173-1837302 GCF_003342845.1 Nothoprocta perdicaria
CCGCCCGCCACGCGTGACCGTGTGCGCGCGGTCACTGTCCCGGGCTGAACGGGAGCGTGCGGGGTCGCGCCGGGCGCGGGCGGGCCGGAGCTGCCGGTGCCGGGGCGCGCGGTGCCGGTGCCGGTCCCGGGGCGCGCGGTGCCGGTCCCGGGGCGCGGTGCCGGTCCCGGGGCGCGGTGCCGGTCCCGGTGCCGGGGCGCGCGGTGCCGGTGCCGGTCCCGGGGCGCACAGCAGCTTGTGCTTGTGCCGCGGTGCGCTTTTGGAAGAAGCGCCCGGGCTCGCTCCCTCGAGCATCAGCGACCATCGGGGGTTCGGGACTTGTCCGGGAGCAACATCCCTGGTGTTCTCCCTTACCTAACGGGATAGCGTGAAATTGGCYACGGAAGGTCTTTAAGGAGGCTTTGGGACAGAGTCGCTCTGAAGACAGAACTTTTATCTTATCTCTCATGCCATGTATGCAGAGAAGATGCATTTAATTACCTTGATCTTTCGTGAAATCTGCTTGAGCTGCAGTTTAGTGTGCTGGCTGTTGGCTTGCAAAGGTCAGTGCTGAGATCTCCTGCAAAGTTATGTCGCTGCGATAGATGTTTCAATTAGTTCATTTCCTCATCCCCCCCTCCTTTTTTTTTTTTTTTTTTTTTTTTTTGAGAAAAATGAATGGACCCGTGCAGGCGTTTTGAAGTTTTGCCTACAGGAAATGATGGCAAATACCATACATTGTTCCATAAAATTCAATTTTGGAGTCTGAAGTGAAATATGCTCAGTAATATTTCTGGAAGGGTAGGTCTATTATAACCTAGCCATTAGACTACATAGGTATTCAGGTATTTAATAATGATTTTCAGAGTTTAAAGGTGACAGAAGGCAATGGGCTACTGCCCTCTGCCTTTTTTGCTTGCGTGTTTTAGGGACCTGCATTTCAGTGGAACTTTGCCTTGCTGCTTCAGCACAGCAGGCAACTTTTCTGTCATCAGAGTTTCAGCATCACAGGAAGAGGAGTTCACATTCGTTGAGGTCTTCAGTGTGTCATGTCCTCCTGGTCCGGCTTGCCTTAAGAGTGGTTGAGTCTGTGGGCAGGACTGACTTAACTGCACCTGCAGGAGGACCCTTGATGAAGCATCAGGGTCTTGCAAACATCCAGCAAGAGGATGGACTCCTGAATCCCAGTTAAGATGGAATGTTACAGAGAAAGCTTGAGTCCTTGTTCCGGGAAAGCCTTGATGGGGAGGTTAAACTAAGTGTAATGTTATGTGCTAATACAAGTTTTTAGAGAAGGGAATTTTAATTGTTTAAAGTTATTTTGAAAGATTTTTAAGAAGGTGTTTTGCCTAGCCGTTACTGGAAGTCATGTTATAGTAGAAAAAAAAATATTCTACTCTTTTCCTGACTTTGATTGACCAACACTTCAGGGAGCATCCTCAGTTCTGCTGTGTTTGTCAGTATGGGCAGTTACCCCTCTGCATTTGACACCAAGCAACATTGTGCACAACCCAGAGTCATGTTTTAGCTGTCAGGGTTAACAGCTACTTTTTTTTCCTTGGCAGGGGCTCAGGGGTGGTTCTGGGCAGTGGGTCTGTGGAAGTGCTGGTTTAGCCTCTGGACTGACCTCACAGTTTTTTCATAGAAAGCAATGCAGGGTGCTTGATCCTTACAAGGTTCATCACAATGGAAAAAAAAGTCTGAACTAACTTGCTTTAAAAAATAAAATAAAATAAAATTAAAATAAAATAAAATATCAGGGAAGAATAATCCTCCTTGGAGCTGCTGATGGGGCTGAGCTGCCCAGGAAATGCTGCACTGAGCATCGTGCAAACCTGCTTAGAATTGGGCTTTTCTTGAATGCTGGTGCCAAATCATAAACCTTTCAATCTTCTATTAGACCTTGACAGCCAGGTTTTCCTGGAGAGAGATAAAATGCTTCTTTTTTTTTTTTTTTTTAATTTCAGATATTACTGCAGATTTGCAGCCTGGGAGGGGGGTTAAATGCAAATTACACTGTTTTGCTAATTAATACCTTTCATTTTGGGAAGTGCAGYGTATAAAATGGGATATACCATTATGGTTAATTTTTCGGTTGGGACATCAGCTGCAAATAGGAGAAATTTAATGGCACGGAGCCAAGGTCAGGTCACTTCTCTCAGCTTTCACTCCCGTGCAGAAGATCCTCAGACCGCTGTGAGAGAAACACAGCAAAGATAAGTTTCTGTGAGAATTTCAATTAACCTTACAAGAAAGAGCAGAACCAGCTTCCCCGTCGGTGTCATGTCTGTGTTTTGTCTTACGCATCTTACGCTTAGGGGAAGTCTCTGTTGCAGAGCTGATATTTCCTCAAATCAGGGAATGTTGTCAAATAGTTTGGCAGAACTCTGGGGATGTTCATATTTCTTTCTCAGGTCTTTAGGAATTACCTTGCAGCAGCTTCRTAGAGACTCAGTGACAGTCTATCCAGAGTGCTGAAACTGCGAGCAAAAGGGACTGGGGATTAATTGGTTGAAGTGTGTGTGGGGGTGAGAAGTTGGCCAAGCCAAGAGCATTCTTTTTCTCTGAAATATTTCAAAAATAATGTAGGTATTTGAAGATACGTGGTATACCTCTTTAGCATTAGAGGTCTGGAAGTGTTGTTTACCTGCTAACATATGCTTGAAAAGATATTCAGGCTTCTATTTACATAGAGTGAGGTGTGACCTCTGATAAGGCGGTTTGTCTCTCAGTGCCTCTATTTTGGCCTAAAAAAAAAAAAAAAAAAAGAGGCCCATTTCTGAACTCTGCAAACTGAACTGTTTGGGGATATTTGCATTAAAGATGCTATGTAAATGTGAAGTATTGTTGTGGGCAATATAAAAGGGCTTGCAAGCTGAAAGAGCACGCTGGAAGAGCAGAAGCAAGGAAATTCAGAAGCGGTTAGAATGAGGCCACCCTGGGGGATAAAACAGGAGGCTAAGAGCGGTTTATAATGGTAGTCGCGTTACACACAAGGTTGTAATTTATTGGCTCCTCTGTCTCCATTACCACTGTAGAACCGCTTGGGGAATTCAGGTTCTGTCAAAGTAAATGGCTCCCTTAGACTGTTGAGATCCAAGTTCTTTTTTTTTTTCTTTTTCTTTTTTTTTTGTTTGTTTTGTTTTGTTTTACAATTATTAGAGTTTATCACTTAGGGATTTTTTTTTTCCAGTAGTTCTCAGGACTGAATACACAACTAAATACATGCAATTCTTGGGCAGTTTCTTTGCAAACCAGTCATCTTCCAGTCCAGGTGCAAGGCTTATTGCCAGCTTCCTTTAAATGCAATCCGAGAATAACATTTGCATGAGAAAGAAACAACCTATAAAAACGAAACGTGACTTGTGGCTTTCCCTGAAGAGAGGGCATAACTGCAGCGACAGATCCGCACGTGGGGCGTCCCCAGAAGGTGCTGGAGGTATCAGCAGGGAGTAAGATGGGCAGATGAGGAAGATGATGGTGTGAATGAAGTGAGCGATGGACTGCCTGCCCTTGTGCTTCCCTGATGCTTCCTCCAGGAACTGGATTTGCAGAGCCCATTTCACTGCCCAGGAGAAAGGTGACTGCCCTCACTTTCACTGAATTTTTGCAAGCAAAGGGAATAGCCTTAATCTGTTGTCTGGTCTTTTCAGGTGCTCTGCTTATAAAAATTCTCTCCAAGAGGCACCAAATCATTACTTTTTATGAGATCCCTGTCTCTCCCCACGCTGTCTGTATGTTTTTTTGGAGTCGTTTTCCACTGCTGCGTTTCCTTGTTGAAGAGACTTTCGGCTGTGTGAAGATTAAACACTGGGTTTTGCAAGAGGAAACAAATGGAGCCSTGTGTCCATATGCATTTATTTCCATAGTGAGCATCAGAGGGTTGATCTGGACACAGGCTTTGTCTTGGGCAGAAGAGAATCTTGCCCTTGGCTTTTTAATTGCCAGATTTGCATAGAGGGAAGCGTCGTTCTGCTCGGCAGTGCATGGTGTGCATAGGCAATAGACTTGAGTTCATTTTGCTTTTTATCTCTGATTTATTTTTCATCTGGTACCATAGTCTTGCTGGCCAATCTTTGAAGTTTGTCAYAATGTCATCTAAATAGGACTAATATTCCATGTATCTAAGTGTTTGATCTTGAGTTTTTTTTTTACCGGCTTGCAGAAGGCTAAAAAATGTGCTTCAGTTCATGAAGTTAACAAGCCTGCTAAAGGGTACTGTAAAAAATATAATGAGGAATATTCCAAATCCCAACAATTAAAGATGTGGTCACAGAAGAGGGGGRAGGCCGGGGGGGATGAGTGAGATAAATTCATAATTCATATTTTTTTAAGAAATACCATGGTTTTCACGTGTCCTCCTTATGCCTGTTACGTTTTACAAATGCAGAGGGGTCGTTTCACCTGGCTGGTGACTGCTGCTGTATCCCGGGCGGCGAGCACCGTGCCAGTGCTGGGCCCGCTCGCACCGCTCCTCACTCCCCATCTTATCAGCTCGGGCCGGCTCCTGGATGGCTGATCCGGTGCTCCACGGGTCGGACACGATAGCGCTGCTGGCTGCAGCTGCGTCTGTGCTCACAGGGCAGGGGGAGATGCTCTGTGTGCAGCAGGAGCTCTTCTAGACCAAGCGCTGCCCATTCAGTCCACAAGCGTAARCTACAGTATTTTAGTTATGTTGGAGGAAGATTATGCACTCTAGGGGGAGATTATGCACTCTAGGAAGGTCTTTTATCATTACTTATTTAATAAACTGACTCTTAGTTTTATGTTAAAAACCCAATTACTGTTTCAGCTGGGAAAGTRTGTCTGGTTGAGTCTCAAGTTTTATGCTGTTGTATTTAGAATCTCCTCTCTATTATCACTGTTTTGTTCATCATTTCAAGCTTTCTCTGTAAAGAAGCATGGCTAAAGCTTCAGAAATAAAAAAGCCTTTCTCCTTCTTGCACTTAAATAACCCACTTTAAAATCAGTATCTGGTAAATCACTTCCTCCTGAAACCATAGATTATTCCTTGTTATGTTCAAAAAGGCCACTTTTAAAYGATAGTTTATTCTAAGTAATACTTCTAAGCACCATAGCACTGTAATTGCTGACCTCTGCTCCCCCGACTTCATTCAGTTTTCAGGGACTTTTCAGGGACTCCTGCATCCAAAGCTGTCCAAGGTGCCCTTGGTTTTGGCTTCCCAGCAGTCACTCATTATGTGCGGAGCTGAATTTTGGCTTGCACTTCCAACGCAATCTTGTGAAGACCTGATGTTTTGCAACAGGTTTTCCCGATCTGSGGCAAGCTGTCATTGGAAGGACCCAAGACAAGTCCGGACAAAGATAAATCAGGGGATTTGAGAAAGGTCCGTGACCTTGGCCTTGCCCCAGGTCCTAGAGCAGCTGCATGGCAGCAGCTGGRAAACAACATTGGGAAAAGTGGGGCCAGCCAGGAGCCACCAAGTTGTCCTGACCCCGCTGCTCCCCGTCACCATTGCTAATGTGCTGGCTTGACTTGTGTGGCTCCGTCRTCGTGTTCCTCAGCAGTAATGCTAAGCTCATTGCCTCTTCTTATGGGAAGTTTAGCTTTGTGCTGATAGAGAATTGATGAAGAACCTTCAAATTTTGTTTGAGTAGCTTTGTAAAAAAAAAAAAAAAACCACACTGTGTGTGCCTGATAATTTAATTTTCCTTGCGTGTAATTTGATCCTTTTTATTCAGTTAAAAAGAACAAACATTAATTTGAAAATGTACATGAGACGTCTCTTAGTGCAGAGGAAGGACAAAAGGAGGGAATATTGCATTTGGTATCAGAAAGAAAGGCGTTTTGTTTTTAAAAGCGGGGAGAAAAATGTGAAACATCTGGAATGAAGAGCATGCTCTTTCTAGTGTAATTCCACCCATTCCAAGGAATATATGGTGTGTTTAACTGTCAGCTGAGGTCCTGTTTTAATGTGGGTGATGCACAATGTTTGGTGGCTTCACCACCAGGCTGGTGTGGCCTTTGCCTCTTCCCCAGCTGTTTTCTCTCCCCTGCATGGTGCAGCTGAACCAGATGGAGGAACTGATCCATCTGGGAAATGATCTGGAGGAAAAATCCTGCTCTGAGCTGCTCACAGGGCTGTGCCTGGAGTCCAGCTGGACGCATGACGCTGGGCTCGGCTTGGCTGTCTACCTCCATAGGTGAGCTGTGGGCTAAGCGGTGCCATGGAGCACGATCAACTTGTCTCCCCGTGGCTTTCCAGCACTTTTGAGGCATGAGTTGGCCCCTTCTGAAATTTGCTTGCTCAGTACATCGGGGCAGTTTGGGGTTTCCACACAGCGTTTCTGGTTCTGCTGGATTTACCAAGTGGCGAGTGTTGATGAAGAACATGTGCCCTGGTGGAAATGTTGCTCCTCCAGGAGATCTTGATCCTGTCCTGTTTTGGAGGGGAGAAAGCTTAGCAGATTCCAGAGGACTGCGAGCTTCGTTAATTTAAAAATTAAAAAAAAAAAGAGAGAGAGATGGGACTGTTTTCTTTTGCCATGGTAATACCATAACATAGGAGGGACGCCGCAGGATTCCCTGTGTGCTTATGGAGATGAAGGGACAAAGGCATCCTGTGCATAACATGCAGCTGCATCTCCTGTCAGAGACACCTTAGTGATTTGTGTTAGTGGTGATTCGTCCCTCTTGCTGGCTGTCAGCTGGAATATGATTTACAAGACAAGGRAAATTAATGCTGTATATAGTTAGCGAGTGCTTTTCTGTATGCAAMATTATGGGAAGAGACTGCTTTGTAGGCTATGATTAGGAAGTCTTTCCAGTAATACAGCAACAGGCACAAGATTATTCAGTCAAGTTAACAGGAACTTTATTTTCTCTCCTTTTTAAAAAATCTGWTCTAAACAATATGAATTTCTGCTTGCCAATTTTAAGTGGCTTGCTTGCATGAGATAGCAAATGCTAGTTTTAGTTAAAGAAAACAGTATTTTAGCAGAAGACTGACTAGATTGTTATCAAAATGTTAATCATCAGTTCTCCTGCAGTCTCAATTATTTTTAGAGGAAGGACTGGAATAGACACATCTTCTGAACACTATTGATTTAAATATGTATTACCAGCTCATTAAGCTGTTTGAGTCTTTCTCCTCCTGGACAAAGGTTTATTAATCACTGCAGTTGATTTATCATTGATGTGGATTTAGGGCAGGGTGTGGGGGAGAGAGAAAGAGAGACTGCAAATTTTGACTGGGCAGACCTGGGTGTGCTGAGGGTAAAGATGCAAAGTCCTAACCAGAAGGAGAAGGGCACTGCTGCTAGATGTGCTGCGTGTGCACTGCCTTCCAGGCGGCCAAGGAAGTCAGCCAGATACAAGCGCCATCATATTTACTTTACTAAATTGCAGCCTCTGTAAATATTAGTGAACATGTTTACTTRCAGATTATTTTCAGACTAATTCCGATAAAAACCTCTGCTATGAGCTACTGTAGAAAGGTTTTATGAATTTACTTTTTTGTTTCTAATTTCATTCTGAGACAGTTTGTAATAGGYCAAACTTTTATTTTGCCTAACTTCTTACATGTTTTGAAATGCTTTTACTGTATATTGTCCCAAGTTTACTGTATTATATACTTTGTAATCAAATCAATACATTGTTATTTCAGGTAATAATAATGACTGATTAGTTATATTAATCTTGTAAAATATTTTGGAAACAGAAATATGATTTTGTTTTGAAAGAGTTTGTTTATCTGTGAATAGTACGTATATATATTAGTATATATACATGGATGGATGGATAGATGGATGGATGGATGGATGGATATATCTCCCTGAGTTTATAGCTGTTTGACCAAAACTCCTGGGTTTTTTTTGCATGCTTTTTGGGTCCATATGCAATTTGGTAAACTGCTGCAGTGTCAGTATGGATGCATGTGTCGGGCGATGGCATTGTAGCTTCTGGAGGCCGGGGCATCAGCCGGGGCATCAGCGATGCGAGACCTCCTGTTCAGGCCAGGACATCCCAGCGAACAGTTTTCATCTCACTCTTCTGCACATTTCTTTCATAAAAGAAATAATAAAAAGGCCCTTAGAACATAGTCATGTGTTGTAACATACAATAAAAATTACAACTGACAACCATAAGGTGTTTTCTTGTTGTTGTTTATTCTGCTTTGTAGGTATTCACAGTGTTAGGTCATAGTGGAAAGCATTTGATAATTTATACGCGCAGTCAAACAGTCATGCAGCAGTGCAAAATCAGCACCAATTATACAATAAGTAAAAATCTGTGCATTGCTTTCTAGAATGAAAGTATGGTACTTTTGATCTCTACTGCAGAAAGGGAAGTTTATTTTTTCTTAACTTGGGTTGTATCTGTCTATCTGATAAACACAGGATTTCCTTTTATATGCAGTCAGGCGTGCTTGTATCTGAGTACATATTTACAAGATGGGGCTAGCACCTGAGTCAGTGCTTTTAAAAATAATTTTGCATACTTAAAATAACGGGTCTGTAGAGAGTTCAACATCTGTACCAATAGTCTTCAATCAGGAAGAGCCTATTTTATGCTTATTAATGAACAGCAGCTCAACAGGCGGAGTTGAATGGACATCTCCCACTCATCCTAAACCTGAAAAACAAGGAAGTTGAAAGGAAAGGTTTGGGTCTTCCTCCCTTTGTCCTTCCAGAGGGACAGAGAGATGTACGGAGAGCCACAAGTCTTTTTCAGCTTCCAGTTTCTGTGCTGCTGATGTTTTTGGATGGGCTTTGTACCATCTGAATCTTTGTTGCTGAGTGTTGCTTTTACTTATTCCATTTTTTAAGGATAAGGAATGTTGCATCGGTTTTGCTGCCTCCTGGAGTGTGYGGCCAGAGAGCTGGAGAGTGCGCATATCTGCCATGCAAAATGACTTGTCCTCCTTTGAAAAGTTACTATAAATAGGCATCCCAGGAGCAAACAGCTGTGTTTATTGGTGGTAACAGGAGTCCAGATGCTGGGAATTTCCAGGGAAGGATCTTTGTCCTCATCTGCTTCCCGACGTATTCTGCTGCCTGTCAAAAGTCTGCAGTGTGGGGTGGGCATGGGGCTCACAAACYGGTCAGCACAGGGCTCCTGCAAGGGTGAGATGTGGAGTTGTGGGCAGGAGATGGTCATTAACTCAGCAGTCTATCAAACTGAAACCAAAGAAATTAGCTTCTGTTGCAGGGCATCATCACTGCTTGTACATCATCACTACTTGTACATCATCACTGCTCTTCTGTAGGCACAGAGAAGGACCAAGGCTGTAGGCTTCTTCCACATGGATTATGAGATGTGGTAATATCAGTGATATGGGATCACAGGTTTTGAGAGCTTCTGGAGAGGGTACTTGGTAGCAGCTGAGGACATGGTGACTCTGCCAAGCCCGTTTGTACTGGACAGGACGCTGCAGGAGTTTCGAGGTGGTCACCGTGGGGGTCTGGTTCAGGTGGGAGCAACACCTACACACCCACCAGTACAAGGGGATATAAGTGAAACAAGGGGAGCTTATCAAGGAATTTCCTCTGCTGCTGCTATAGATTGGACTTCATCTCTGTGGTCAGCAATAAGACTAAGAAGTTTCAGATTGTGCATAAGCGTTGTCTGAAGTCTGCTACTGGGCCATCACTCACCTCTCCTGGGGATGGGGACCCATGACATGGCACTGACATGACCCTTTGCTATGGATATGTCTCTTCCTTGTGTTTATAGCTAGGATGAAGTCATTGTGCTCTGCACTCYGGAAGATTTCACACAGACCAAGGCTTCAAAGACAGGTGCTGCAGGGTGCAGTAAAGGGTAAAAGGGTTGGAGGAGGAAGGGGTGATCACCAGTGGGTGATTTTTTCAACTTATACCAGTTCTTCACTTTTCATTAATACAAGATTAAAAATTATGGCAGTTATCAGACTTTATAACGCATTTGGAGTCTTAGATTTTTCCAAAAATCATAATCATAAAAAAAATAGTTTAAATGGCCTTAGTGTTATCACTTCTCTGTTAGTGCTGGGTAGCTTCTGTACAAGGTTGCTGCCCTGCCAAAGAGTCCCCTTTTCCTTGATCCTTCAAGTCAGGTYGGGGAGAACCATACACTTGTGGAGCCCAATTCCCTCAGTTACCCTGAACTGTGCATGTTCTTTTATTATTATTTGTACAAATCGGGTGCAAACTGCCACTGACAAGAAAAAAGAAAATTGTTCTGGTTTGTTACCCACTTGCGGAGATCACTGCTTACAGGAGAGTCTTCCCCATAGAAGGTCTGGGCTTTTTGCAACTATTTGATGTGGTTACTCAAGAGGGAATCCCACTCATAGTGATAATTGTCATGGAAGGATTTTTTTTTAATATCAGTCAAGTTCCTTGCATGAAAGAGGGTTTTTCTTTCTGTTTTTTTTTTGTTTTAATGTAATGCTTTCCATAGCCTCCTAGATAAACTTTTTGTCCAGTATTGAGGTTAAAAGAGGCTGAATTCACATTTACAATGACAGATCATGGGAAACTGGATGGAATTGAGGTTTCTCAGCTACTCTAATACTTTTGATGACCATGTGCTGACTTGTCAACTCAAGAAACTCAAGACTTAAAAGGTTTCAAATGGCAATGTCAGCTCCTTGAATCAATGATTCCTTCCCCACGCTGCTGAAATAAATACTAGCCAAGCACACAGGAAAAAAGAACTGTGGTCAGCCTGAAATTTTAAGTGTATAAACCCAGAATGATTGGTAACAAACCCTTAAGACTAAAGTGCATCTTAGTTGAGACAGTAGGTGTGAGTTTTCCTTTTTCTTCTTCCYCTGAAGAGCTTCCTTGAGTGATGAAGTGCAGTAAAAGATGCATCTGTGGCAGTATTTCACTTCATGGAGTTGTGGAAGCTGCAGGCTCAAGAAAGGAGATCCTGTCCTCTGTAATGTTCAGTAGCCTGGTTGTTCGGTAACTTTATCTGAATGAACTGCAAGTAAACACCACTTTGTTTTCCGCGGCTCTTTTTTCAGGAATTAATGAAGGAAAGTGTGTAATCTGTTACTTGGCAGTGGTGCTGAGCATGTGGGAAGGGAGCAAAATTCTCTCTCTGTAGTGGAGAGGATGAACAGATTCCTTGCCATTCCTGCGGGCTCTTCCCCTTCGGTCCTTGCAGCCCTGGGCGATGCAGATCTCAGAGGTACGAGTGAAAAGCTCTGCTCTTGGGGCTGTTCACGGGGCCTCGCTCAGCCTCGGACTCCCTKCAGACTCTGTTCCTGTGGGAGGTGTGGGAAATCCCTCGTGGAGTAGCACATAGCAGTGCCTCAGCCAAACCTGCTCTGAGAGCGCTGCTGGAAGAGGAGAGCCTCCTTCCTGGGAAGGGAAGCTCGARTTAGAGGATTTGGATAGTTTTTCTTCACTGACCTGATATGGATATTATTCAGGGTGATGCTTTGTGCCCTGGTACTTCATGTTAGCTCTGCCAGGTGTTCCTCTTTTTCTTCTCTGTTTTATTTCATGAGGAAGAAACAGGAGGAAATGATGTCCCTCCAGCAGAGACCTCGCGTGGAGCTCCCGTCCCTGGCACGCGTCTTGTCCAGCTCTCCCTTTGGGAGTGAGGGGACGTGTTACATATTCATACATAAAAACACGCTGGTTTTTCCTTCACTCAGGGCTGTCCTGCCTGCTTGGCACCTCTCATCCCCAGCTCTGTTGCCCCACAGCATCATCTCCACTGTGCCCAGACTCTGCTCCTGCAGGACAGCAGCCCCTTCTTGGCTCACCGGGCTGCTTTTTAGGAGAGAAGGAGAGAAGAGAAACAGCAAATGCCACTTAGCAGCCAGAGCTATAGACAGTGAGAAGTAAATATTTTAAAATGCACGTTTATGTATTTTAGGGGGCGACAGCAGTTCAGGTCTGTGCTGTTGATTTTGCAGCCATCTCACCGACGTGAAGATGCTATCAGGAAAATTGCATTTTCATGTTTGGTTATAATGCTTCCAAACCGAATATAGACTTGAGCAAATACAGAATCGTTCTCTTCATTGCAGCTCTACTGTAGGAATTTTTTTGCTTTGCAGAAAGGTTTGGAGTGGAAAAATGGTTTAACATCCAAAACAAGTATAGTCTCATGCTTTAAAGGATTGTTTAAATTTCCCAACAGGAATATTCTGTTACTGAACAATAATAGTAAAATCTTGACCTTACGTTATAGTCCTCAGTTCCTTAATAAATAGAGATATCTCTGTTTAATACTTCTTACCTCCACAGAAAGCTTTCTAAAAAGCAGTAGATAGCTCCCTTTGAACTGAGACCCTTTGGGCTTCAGTGTCTCATGTTAAAAGTGAGTGACAACCAGCTTCAAGGTCCATGCTGTTGTGGTGTTTGATGTGCTTAAGCTCTTGTCATCATCTGTGTGTTTGGGAGGATCATGACAGACAGCTAACAACAGATTTTCTACTGGTTAAGGCGTTGTAATGAGTTTCACCTACTTTACTGCATGGTAGAGCTCTGTTTGGCCTATATCCAAGCTCAGTTACTTTAGTTACTGAAATTCTGTTTCCGTATTCAATTTTCTAATATTAAATTGCTGTAACATTAACTGGAAAACTACTGTAATAAACTCTTTTTTTTCCCCTTCTCTCTATATATTCTGAGCTTTTTGTTTGCCTGTTTGCATGTGTTTATTTCTCCTTTGCTTATTTTCTCTTCCATTGCATCTGTGAAGCTTTTGTTCTCAATTTTCATGCCATTTGACATATGAGAGAAGCCAAGTAAAATATTTCACATTTCTGTTTCAAGTTAAGAACCAGTTTTAATGCTGAACAATAACTGTATTACAAGGAAGCCTGATGTGACCTCAGTGCCATTACAATATGCTGAAAAAAGGTAATTTAATGGAAACAGCAGCGTATTTGAAAGTTCACTGCATGAAAATTGGATTTTTGCCTTTTATTATTTACATTGCACCTTATTCATATTTAAGGCCACAAGGATTATCACCCTACTTAATGGTCTTATTTAATAAAGACTTTGCATTTCACAGTATATGATCTAGTGTGGGCTTCAGTCTGTTACCAGGTTTTCAGTTAGCTAGCTCTGCCTTCAGTTGCCCTAWAAATCCTATAAATATATCTAAATAATTAATTTGCTTTCCGTGGATGGTAACATCTAGTTTTAAATACAGCTGCTCAATGCTTAGCTTCTAAAGGATACAACTGTTCTTGCAACTTGCTTTATTTATCTATAAATAGATAATTTCTATTTTTTTTTCCTATAATATATGAAATATGGATAGTTATGTGACTGGCTAGACAAGGACTGGCTAGACAAGGACCAATCTCATGAGGTTTTCCACACAGATTGCAGAGAGGCACCTGTGGCAGCACTGTGCCAGGCTCTTGCCTGCCAAAAGCATCCGTCCAGCCTAATGCCAAGCGTGCCTGCCCCTGCCTTGTGCAAGTTAATATCAGCAGTGATTCACCTGCAAGAAGCAGAACAAAATAAAACTTGGCAGCTGTGAGAAAACACTGTGGATGGGAGAGCCCTGGACCTTTCCAAGTTATTCCTGCTGGCTTGCATCCCAAGGAAGGAAGAGTTGAGACCTTCAGGGAATGCACAGAGATCAGAGCATGAGTTGGTTTTAAAACACTGAAATATTTAAGACTTCAAAAATATTTTTCACCTGTCAATGTGTGATTAACTGAGTATACAAACCCAAAGGGAAAAATAGTATTTATTAAATGTAGCTCACTTAGACATTTTTACACTCAATGTGTGAGGATTGTGYTTTTTTACCCCCTATGAATTATATTAATAATTTCAGTGTTGTATCTTTAAAAAAGAGCTTTTCTTTCTTATGAAGGTTTATCTGTGGATGTGCACAAGTAGGACATGAATTCAAATTCTGTTGTCCATTTTTTCAGAARTTTAAAATGTGCTTTTTCACTCTTAAGACAAAAAAAGACTAGTTATACTTATGGGACTCAGAGGGCTAATATAGTGTGGAAATGATCATGTTTGAGGTTTTCTTCTTGGTAACCTCATTGTGTCTGCAAAGGATGAAGATGAAGCACAGCCTCAGTTTACTTTTCTTGCTAAGTGGTGCTTTTCTTGCTAAGTGGTGCTTTGTTCTGTGCTGTTACAAGAAGTCTTTCCACGGCAGATCATGGGAAGCATGGAAGTCTTGATGCTGTCTTTATTAAATCCAATATAATGACTTCCCATTTTGGTGCTCCTCAAGGAGTTTTGAATTTTGTTTGTTGCCTTTTGGAGGACTTCCAGTAGCAGATGCTCTTATTCAGCTTTTCAGTTTCTCCCGTGACTCTCATGGAAAGGTTGAAAGACAAAACACTGCATTTGTCTGAGGACAGCCTGAGGACTTGAAGAATGGGCTTTCTTTCTGGTGCTTGCTCCAGTAAATAAAGGATCTGAGAGTTCACCTTACATATGTCCAGTGTGATCTCAGACATGTCTGCCCTGGGAAAGTAAGATATTAAACATTTGGTGTATTTCATTTATGGAAGGTTACATTAATTTAAATAGGGGAGATATTGGCAATGTTGGTGCATTAATGAATAAACTAAGAATCTACAAATTCTACAAATTTGAATGATTCCACTCATGGAATCTGTTGTCCTTCCCTGTTTACAGAAGGGACTCCAGGTCTCTTTCTCTGAAACCTATGGTCAAGGGCCATGAACTGTAATTAGTTTTTGGAGGCCCAAAACACTCCARTCTCCCCCAAAACACTTTGGCTATYCCAAAATGTTAGGATTTGTCAGCCAGAATACGTGTGTTGGGCCAGTATCCCTTAAGCAGCAAGTGTATCAGCTCCAGAGACCCAAGAGCCACCTCACTGGAAACTCTGCTCACACCTGCAGCAAGGGGAGAAAGGTAAACRAGGATGGACACAGATTCATTTTTGATTCATGGCTTCATTTATCTTTGGAGATTGCTAAACTAACCAGTGTGTTAAAAAAGAAATGTTGAGCTCACCTCAACTCAGACTTAAGTTTCTGCAGATGGGAGTGTGGGAAAGCTCATCCCAAGGTCAGCGGCAGAGGAACAGCACCTCAGAGTGCAGCTTGTATTTGGTGATTTTACTTCARTTTAAAACAAAATTATTTTGTACCTTAAAAATAACTGAATTAGTGATAGGAAATTGTTTATCTGTTAAGGTAAATTAATCTGAAGTTTATATGAATGTTCTATTTCTTCTGGACAAGGCCCACAAATTTTCCCTTGGCTGTTTAGTATGAGTCTTTCTTGTCTGTTTTTCTTTTGCCCATGGAAAGGCTGTGGGTCATTTCTTGTGACTCATGTTTTGCTCATTTTATCTCCTATTAAAGTGATTAAAGCTGAACTAGGCACACACAGACTATTAACTTCACCACAAAACTTTGCCATGCTGCAATGTATGTTATTAAGCCATTGCTAAGATTACACTATGTGCTTATTTAATGCTCTGCAGCCCACTAAAGGAGCTGAGGCAAACTGCTGGGTTACCCACATTCAGCACTTGCCATCAGGTGTGTTTAACTAAAGGAGCAGAAGGAGGAGGTGATGCATAGGATGGAAATGCCCAAGGGGTCTTTAACAGCAGCCTGGAAATAAGCACTTAAAAAGTGCCTGGAAAGCAGTGGATGTCCCTCCAGGGCTCTGTAGGAGAAGCTGGGTCTGGATATGAGGAGTGGGTGCTGATGCCTCGGCAGCAGATATTGCACAGAAGATGGGTGCTGTGCCCACTCCAAGCAATGGAGAACGTGCCTTCAGGAGTAAGATGTCCCCAGACGGGTGTCTCCTCGGCTCTTGTCACTAGGAATTGCATCCCTCCTTGTTAAACTTTAAAGGATGGTGTTGGCAAGCTTGCTAGTTGTGCATGCTTTTAGTCTTGTGTGGATGGCCGCGGGCAGAGCTGGGAAGCAGAGCTGTTGCGCCGGTCATTGAGCCGTGAGAGCCCTTCTTTCCCATCAGATTTTGGAAATTGTCACCTGTCCTGAATATTTATGGCTTGTCTTTGCTCTGGGGCTCGGTGAGTAAATCCAAAGTATTTATAGCTATTGTGGCTGCTTGATGAAGAGGTTCAGCCAAATAAGAGCCCTCAGAAGAGCAGATTAATGGCAGGGAGCTCTTTATTTAACTTGGCAGGACTCATCACAAGCCAGCAAAGCAAGCGGATGCTTGTCTGTGGTGTCGAATGGATGGACGTGATAAACAAAGAGGTCATGAAGCCTTAAAGCTTTCCTCAGCAACAGAAACAAGACGTGCTTGCCAAACAGCTTTAGGACGCAAATATAGGTGTTTTATATATTCAGAGCATATGGGATTTATAGCTGTTGTTCTTTAGGTGTTCATGGTTTTTCTCAAAATGCAGGAGGGAAAGAGATGATGAACGAGCCCAGCAGTGGCATGCAGTCCATCTGTTTTGCTGAACCGTTTTTCTATTAAATCCATTGCTTCCAAAGTAAAGTTAATATAGGATGTTGAAAACAGAATGTTTCCAAAGTAAATGTAACAGTATTTACCGTTGTAAATACAGGTATTCTGATGATAATTCTGCATTTCAAGTGAGATCCACACTGCAATCCATTTCTGCAGAGGCTTTAAGTGCTTGCTCGTGTTAATCTCAGCTAAAGCATTTTTGCCTATGGTAAACTATAGCAGCATGCCCTAAGTTAAATACGTGTCTGATGTTTCCCCTACAGAAATAAACGTCTCACTTGAGGTTAGAGATAGTTTTCCCTGAGTAACTGCTGAACTCTGCTCTACCTGTGCCTGTCTCTACATATTTGGAGCAAGGTGAAGACTGATACAGTGGCTTCCTCATGTTAGCAAGTAAGAATATGGGTAAAGTTTTTCACTTTACAGATTCATAAGAGAGAAGCTGAAGAAGTTGGCAAGAAGTAGACCTATAAAATGTAATTTCAGGGTTACTGCTCTTCATCAGCTGTTGCAGGGAAGATAAGCATAACAACAAGTGTCACAGGTGTCTTCTTTAATTATATATGGTCTACTTACTGAAATATTCATAGGAAAATGATATATAATGTGAAAGTTCTAGTTGGAAGGAATGAAGGTTATTCTTAAATATCCACAAGGTGATTCCCTTACCAGGTTCTTTGTCTAGCAAAATGATTGGATTACTACATTTACAGAAAAAAAAATCAAAGCTATCATCTTTTTTGGTAAGCCACACTGTAATAATAATTGCTATAGATGTATCTTAAAGTCCTAAGTACTCCAAGTGTGAAAAAATCCTGGCTGCTGATGAGCAACTGGGGAGCAGAGGCTGTGATTTATACGAAAACGTAAGTGTTGCAGAATTCAGAAGCAAGTATACTCTTCAGTTTTAGGTTTGATGAGTCCTGTGAGCCCTGCAGGACTGGTAAGTCTCATAAAGCATATGGTTAGCAAATTGTGCGAATTCCAGTCTGAAGCAAATGTAAAAATAGAGGAATTGGTCTCCACAAAGCTGCGGCTGCACTTAAAATAAGGTTGTGTTAGAAACAGGAACACTAAACTTTTACAGTTGGCAACAGGTAGGGGACGAAAAAAAGATTATCCTGGATATGCAGGTGAAAGATGGGATGCTAGAGGTGGATGTCCTGCCTGTTTTAATAGCGTAGCTCATTTAGATACTTACTATCAACAGCCCTCCAAGAGCAGGGGCCATTTATTTCTGTATGCTTGAATTTGCTGTGGGTTTAATGTTGTCCCAGGCCGTTCCTGAGGCCCAGTCACCCTCCTCTTACTACAGGGCTGAGGGAGGAGAGCGAGAGCAATGTCACCCTGTGGAATCAGGCATGCAGCGTCGCTCCATTCCCAACTTCCTTGGGGAGGGCCTGTCCCTCAGGTTCATTTTTCATTTTCASTTGGGTAGGGCAGAAGAGACCTGGCATGCACTGTGTGCATAAATGAATGCTTAACACTGAGATCCTTGTATCCCCAAAGGCATATTCTCCATGGGGCTGGAGCTGTCACCTCTGCCAGTGTGAAGGGATAGGAAAGCAGTCTCCAGAGAAGGAAGGACTGCAGGGAGTGGTGTGGCCACCACTTGCAGCCTCCTCCAGTGGGGGACAACTTTGTAAAGGTGTTTGCAACAGAAAGATCCACAACCATCTCCCCTGTGGCCAAGAAAGGCCTCAAGGCACTTGCCAGCCTCCTTTTACAAATTTGAGACCTAAASTAGACAATAACAGAAGGAGCAGGAAAGGCTCTGATAGTGTTTATAGGTCCCTATAATAACATGGAAAAACATAAGTAGTATTCCCAGTCTGTCTCAGGAAATGTGGCATATCCAGATATGTGGGAAAGCAGTGCTCCCATCTAGGGATCCAGCACAAGTATGGGAAGAAAGCACATCATCTCAATGCACTTGTGAGTGGTTTTAGCATCAGGCCTGTTTAGTGTAGAGAAGACTGAGAGGGGATCTGATCAATATTTATAAGAAGTACCTGAGGGGAGAATGTAGGGAGAAAGGGGACAAACTCTTCTCAGTGGTGGCCAGTGACAGGACAAGGGGTAATGGGTGAAACACAGGAAGTTCCATCTCCATGTGAGGAGGAACTTCTTCCATGTGAGAAGGGTGACAGAGCAGTGGAACAGGCTGCCCCGGGAGGCTGTGRAGTCTCCTTCTCTGGAGATCTTCCAAACCCGCCTGGATGCCACCCTGTGCCCCGTGCTCTGCAGTCTGTGCAGATTGGATTCTGTGTGATTCTGTGACACTCCATGTTGTGCCCTGCAAGTGTCCCCTCTCTAGCTGTGGGAATCCTGACATTGGAAAACCTKTATTTTAAAACTGTCATAAACTGGCATTTTGCCAGGTGCCTTCTCCCATTCCTTTAAAGAAAGGATGGTCCACAACAAGACTCAGAAYGTGATTGGGCAAATTGCTACTTTGGAGTGGCCTGAAGTTAAATTGTTTAACCCTCACCCCTCTACATMTTTTTGGCATTTAAAACTTCAAAAATGGAGAGCTACCCTGAACTTTGGCTTTACCTGTTGGTCCCCCTTTATATTGTATAAATACTTGGTTGCAGCTCTTAAAAGAACTTGGACAATGAAGGATCCTGGGAAGATTTTGCCAGACTCTTTTGGACTGCTTTTCTTTTTTAAGGAGAATGTAAAATAATTGCTAGTAGTCTATGTCAACAAAGTCTGGAGTTGATGATAGATACAGATTGTTAGGTCTGTATTTTGTCCTTGATCGCAGCAGTGCTCCAGGTGCCTGATATGGAAGAAGTCAACATCCTAGGTGTTGTTTGACCAGCAAAACATGAAGGAATGCTGACATCTTATCTCAGATATAATTTCTCTGCACATCCAATGTGGTTGCAAGTACCGTGAGGCCAATATAGTAAAAGCTCTGCAAAATGTAAGCACCCTCCTTCTGYATTATCATAAAAAATTGTTAGCTGAAGTCTGGTTTTATTGTTCATGCAGATGAACATAGGACCCAGGCAGTTGGCTTTATTTTCATGCAACGAGGCTGTTCTAATAGTGCTGGCAATATGTAATTTGACAAGGGATAGGCAAACYCGGTTTTTCTGACCACAGCTATGCTTCACCAAGCAGTTGGGATGAGTTGTGGAGCCAGGAAAGATTTTGAGCCTTTTACGTGCTGGTTCTAGTATGTGTGCGTAACATTTATGCTAGTAAGTAAATCTCCCTTAGCACAACTTTAGCAAAAGGAAGCTCTAAAGGGAAAAGAAAAAAAAAAAAAAAGAAAAAAAAAAGAAAAGTATGTCTCTGTTTCAAGCCCCAGACCCTACAATGTTTGAGTTTTCAGTATTATTTATTTGCAGGCAACATTCTCTGTAAAAAATCTCAGTTTATGCCTGCATTTTACACCTGGCAGTGCATTGTTCTGTCAGGAATTTGGAGGATATGTGCATTTAAAAAATTAAGTGATGTGTATTGACCTGTAAAACAGAAATATCACAGAATATTTTTAGATGTGCCAATCTCTCCATAGAGAGAAGGAAGATAAAATTGCACCAGAGCTACATAAGTTTTATACTTTATTGTTTTGCAGAAAAACATAGTAAAGTCAGTATGTGTAATTTACCTCTCCTTGTTGATGGTCTTTGCAAAACTGTATCTGAATCATTTCCTGTTAGTGAATAAAATCAAGAGGTTTTCTGGGTTGTTTAGTCTGGGCAACTGGGAGTTGGTGCAGCTAATGTGTTCCAGGAGGTTAACCACTGTGAACTCTCTTGTCTGAACCATTTCCCTTTTTTAGAGAGCTCGCAACCCATGCAGTTGTCTCTCAGGTAGCAAGTTATCAGTTGTCTTGCATGTAACGTGCAAGGAAGCCGACACTGACAATCTCAAAAACATGTATTGCCTGTCTCTGATATAGCCTGGAAGAGAACAGAGGAGAGTGACTCTTCCACTGTAATGTTTTCCTTTTCCTGGAATAAAGGCATTCATATTTTATGTGTGGAACGTTTTTGAAAAAGCTCATTTTGTATTCCCATAAAATCCCATTAATAAGCAGGATGCTTATGTGTAATTCACATCCTTAACTAAGCAAAAGCAGTTTCCTGCAAGGCATTTTAATGGGATTTTTTATTTACAAATAAGATCCAAAGCACATTAGGAATTYGGCTGTAATGCTGTCAAAGGTGAGGAATTAATGCATCCTCCACCTGACCTGCACGGTGCTACTGCTCTGGAAGACTGGGCACGAGCAGCATAGCCCTACACCACAGAGCCATTTGGAAGAGGGCAATTGCACCRTTTGCAATTAGCTGCTGGTGTCACCATCCTCAGGTCACTGGGTTGCTGCAGCCTCGTGGTTTTGAGTCTCACTCATCATGCATGGGGATGTCCACGGGTGACTGCTGCTGGCAGTGCTTTCTTCAGCATTTAACCTGCACCTTCCTGAACAGCACTCCTTCTTGTATGCTTATTAGTAACTTTGTTTTTAAGCTTTTCATTGATTCAGGAGCTTTTTTTTTTTTTTTTTTCCCCCCCTTTTAACTGCTGCTGATGTATTTGTAATTAATTATTTAGTGGGCATAGTATGGCATAAAAGGGAATGTTTTACAAACGATTATGTTTTTGCGCTTTGTGTGGCATTTCTCCCGTCTCTTGTGATCTCCGCACAGCTGATCTCCGGGATGATGAAAGTAGCCACTAATGGGCTTCCACTCGTGCGCCCTTCAATGGGTGCCACATTTCAGTTCCGGCGTGGAGGGCCTCARATTTGCAGTTTCCTTAATGGAAGTGCGGAGAGGGTTTTCCCATGGAGCAGAAGCCTGCTAATGGACGGCTAAAGCCGTCTTCCTTCTTGGGTTTCAAATTAATTTCTGTAAGCATTCTGGGTTTAATTCAGTTCAGAATGTGTTCTTAATTCAGTAAAAGCGGGAGAAGAAATGCTAGGGTGAATACTGGAAATTTGATGGCCATTGTATTAATTTTTGGAAGACAAATACATTCTTATTTGTCATACTGTTCGCATTAACAAGATGGCTAGAAACCCTGGGACTCCATTGTAATGGATATTATACAATTTCTGTATGCATTTCTGTTTGACCTAAACCAGCAGTAATCAGCATTTAAGAAGCACTTTGAAATGCTATGTAAAAAAAAAAAAAAAGAAAAAAACACACAAAAGATATTTCCATGGTAGCAAATGGCTGCTGGGTTCTAGCAGATCCTAAACCTGTAGAATTAAGTGAAGGTGAAAGTCTTTTGATAGACTTTTTTTGTTGTTTTGGTGATATTTAACTAGTCCTATGCTTGGATCTTAGCCCAAGGGTCCCAGAGAAGCAATGACTGAATAATTCTATTTCTAAAAGCACATATCTTGRTGATACTAGTTTCTAAAAAGAGTCTTGCTCTTCTTATGTCTTCAAGGTAAGAGTGCACAGAGTAGTTGAAAAATGAGAGTTTAACAAAACATATTGACATTAATCTGTTAGTGGCATTTGCAGAATGCTTTCTTCTTGCTCCTGTACTAAATTTGGCCTTATAAAGCCACAGAGGCCATTGTACTCTAATGATACACAGGTTTTGACAACTGCTTTTTTATAAGAACTGTTAGTGTCATAGATATGCGTAGGTTTTACCTATATGCAATGGGCAAAAGGAACCTGGAGGACATTTCTGGCACCTGGATATCCCTTTGGGGGATGTTTGGGTGTGTGTGGGAGGCCTGCAGGGCTGTGGAATGCCTCAAGATGGGCCACCTTGCTTCAGTGTGGAGAATAGTGCCTGAAGGGACATCAGTGACTGGACCACCTTCTGCTGTCTTCAGGAGCTCCTCAGACAGCTGTGAGGGAGATGCACCCTCACGTCTCTTTCAGGGGGTTTCTGAAGGTTGGGTGAAGCTACCTGACTTGGGCTCTGTCAAAAAAAGAAAGACTAAACAAGGAGTGTTTCATTTATGCTTATTTCTAGGAGAAGGTTAAARCTTCCTCATGGAAAGGCGTAAGAAGTGCACCCGCTCGCGTTTCCACTGCTGTAGTACCCTGTCTCTCCTTCCACTGTGCTGCTGGCTCTGCTCACCTGCTTTTCAGCATTCATGGAAAATGCAAGTTGGTTATCGCTGCTGGTGTTTTATGTGCACCTAAAAGCCAGGGTCCTGGGTTTACCTACAAAGTCCCATGTTAGCGTGAGCTTCTGTAAGAAAAACAAACAAACAAACAAGTATTAACAGTAACAACGGCCAGATGTAACGCGGTAGAGTTGTTGAGCAATTTTCCAGCTGTGCCAAGCCACTGAGCTTTTCCTTATCTCAGCTCCCCTGGCTGTGAAGTTAATGTTATTTTGCTTTCTTCTGAAGAGGCAATTCTGTGAAGATTCCTTCATGCCTGCCGCTTTCAACGTCACATTGCTGTGGTTTTGTTGCTGTTGAGCAGGAGGAATATTGAAAGGTGAAGTACCGCGAAATCTGAAAAAGGTGCCCTGAAAAATCTGAAAAAGTTTTGAATACTGTTCAAAATGAGCTTTCTTTACAATAGCCTTCATTTCTTTCTCTCTTGCAGCCATAGCATAGTGTTATACACTTGTTCTCTTGAAAAGGTGGGAGAAGTGGAACTGTCTTGAATGCAACCAAATAGTGTGCTTGTTTCAGCAGCTTGCTCTTTAGTTGTTTCCCTGTTCTCTGATACTTTTATTTCTGGTACCTCTGGCTCTGGGACTGCATAAACCTTGAATTGGATTTTGAAGGGCAAACAACAAAGTTCCTTTACTGTCTGCTCTAAGCTCTCATCATGACAGTTAGTTATAGGTTTATTGTGGCCAATGAAAGACCAAAGTGAGTTTGGGGCAATTGAGAAATGATGAAACCCTTAAAAATCCTTGACATATGTGAAAATTTATTTCTATTGAAAAGCAAAGGATGGAGCCATTCTTCATTGTTTAAGTTTACTAAAATAATTGGTACTGTGAAAGGCGACTGGCAGGGCAGGACCTCGCGCATGCGTTAAACAGACTCATTCACCCTGTTTGTACGTTTAGCACCTGTTTTTCCCTATTTAGCAGTGGGAATAATACCCTTGGGAGTTAGGATAGGGGCTTCAGCTCCTTGGGAGTCCAGGCCTGCCTGAGATTGAGCTTACCCTTCCCCTGCCCTGGCAGTTCTTTAGCATTGCCTTAGAAAGCAATAGAAACTGCTTTTTGATCACAGTGCAATGTTAATAAAACTCCATTTCTGTTTGCAAGAGGCAGATCTGAAATTGTTTCAGGCCCTCACCTATGTGGACGCCAGTCCTTTCCCTTAGTATTTGCCGAGGGTATAATTCCACATAATATTTTCTTTGCCAGCAAAGTCCATGTCAGAGGTTCCTGTTCTGCTGCCCTCCTGGTCACTTGTTCCTTCTGGAACACCGTGATTCCCTGCTCTTTTGAGGTAACCTCCTGTGTTGGAAATCGTTTGAGGGACCTTTTTTTGCTGCTGAAAAGAAAAGCCTTTTGGAACTTCACCCTAACTTCCTCTGATAAATGGAGACTGATGTGGCTGGCCCTAAATTAATGTGATTGTACAAAAAGATATATATAAACACATATATAAGAATATATATGTGCTTTTATACAAAAGCATGTAAATATATGCTTATATATGGAAGCATATACAAAAATTCATAAGTTTCAGTAGACTTTCTGAAGACTGAGATGAATTGGCAAAGAGATGTGACCATTCTTTTTTAATTCAAGTTTAAAAGTATAAGATAGTTTGTATTTTATTTTGTAGACCATCTGGTCTGCTGCTCCTGCCTAACTGAATCTTTGCAAAAWTTTTTTTTTTGTTTTTTGCGTACATTGAGGTACCTCGTCTTTCAAGATGAGTTTTTGAAACTAGAAATAATATAGTAGTACCTCCTTAATGGTGTGGCTCACGGGCTGCCATGTTATCAGGAGCGAATGTGGACCGGTTGTTATCTTGGTCCAGGAAACCTGCATTAATGCCTTTTACAGAGCAGATGGGACTGGGTCTCATGCCCTGAAAACTAGGTTAAATTGTAGGAGTTTGCTACTCAAGGGCCACATAGCCAAAAACTTTATAATGTTACATGATGGTGGAAAATCCTTTGAGGGCTGGATGGAGTKGTCCTATGGGCTTGCAGGGCGGTGAGAAGCATGGAAAAAAATGAAGTAAAGGACAGAAATCTGAAACATAAAATGTAATTTTTGTGTGTTTAATGTAAAAGTCATTTTAAACTCAAGGTGAAGTACTGCAGCATTCACCTTTTCAAGGATGAAGTACAGATTTTGGTGCAGGGTGATGTTTGTGTAAACAGCATGTGCATCTACAAATATGTCATGTGATGCTAGTTAAATGTGCCTGAGGAGTAGGGTGAATACTTCTGTTAAGAAATCTAGGCCTTTTTCCTCAGCTGTTCTGTTTTTTCTGGAACCCACAGTTGGACTCAGTAGCGTAATGTGGTTATCAATATCACTGTGCTGCCAGTTCTAGAAATTAGCCTTGTGGTGCACTTTAAATAGGCAGGCTGGTTCGCTGTGTTTGCTTAGGGTGAGAATGTTAAGGATGTTGCATGTTTCAGTTTTTAAACAAATCAAAGCAAATAAAAGGAAGACTTCTGTAAACAATTTATATATCTTTGTGTTTAGAATTGGTATTGCAAAGACTACAATGATTTTAGAATAAAGTCAAGTAGAAAGCAATGCATTTAGTTAAGAGAATTTTTTTTTTCCAAGTAGAGCAGGCAGTCTTAACAGAAGGAATACATATCATGAAATTTATGATATATTCAAGGATACACGAATTTTTTTTTTCTAGACAATTCAAAAGGATGTAAGAGCAAAGCCTAAATGCACCTCGCATGTTCCACAGCTCCCATAGACATTAGAAGTCTATTCTTTTGATGAGAATAGTTCTTAGAAATCACTTAGTCTACTCTGGACTACTGAATAATACCTTTGTTTTTTGCACATAAGCTTTATTTGTTGATCTCATGTACCATGGGATCTCCTYCTTCTGTTTGCCGCCCTTGACTCTTTCTCAGCATTTCTCCCTCCTACAGCGCCAGCACATCTGTACCACTCTAAGAAATTTCCACCTACATCCCCCTGCTTACTTCATGCTGAAGCTACTTGGAGTAAATGATTTACTTACAGAAAAGACATGGRCAGCAGCTTGAGGTTGGCACTGGTCTCTGCACTGCTGGGCACGAGCAGCCTCAAAAGGGGCCTGATGCCACTGTGCTTTCTCACCCTGAATAAGGGAGTGCTTGCTAGGGGCATGGACCTGATCTGGATGCCTGAAATGAAATCGCAAACTCTGTCCCAACTTTCTTACTGATACGATTACATAGCACGTGGAGGCCTCAGACACCTGTGCACAGTGTGAATGGCAGCTCTCTTAATTTAAAGGAGGAGGAGGAAAACTGGAATCCCAATATTGCAGCAGAACCAATGTTACAAACCACTGCAGGCCTGAACAGAAATATGTAAAGCCGTTATTAGAATGGTGCGTTACGTTATTTTGTCAATTGAGGTTCATAAATGCAGGATCATTTGTAAATACTAGTTCGAGTCCTTCCTAAATTGCAAAAGGCTTGAAAATATTGCTTGGACACCTGCTTTTGCAGGTGTAGCAAGCTAAAATCATATTGCTGCAAGTTTCAGATTGTGTTCATGTGGTGGCCTCTTAAACTTCTGTCCATGTTAAGTTACTCYGTATTACAGTTTTTTTGACCTGTCAGCCTCATTTGCTGTGATTTGCAGAGGGGCTGGAGGAAGGTGTATGAAAAAGCAATAAGCCAAGGGACTTGACTAAGGTCTCTTCTGTGTTGTTAGGCTGTAGGCTGTTCTTCTGTCTACTCCCATGTAGACTGTGTCATACTACATGAGAGGTGTAAAGGGATCAGCTTTGGTCTCACCAGGTTGGGTCTCAGAGGTTGATTCCTTTGCCATGTTACAGATTTTATTTCTGGGGCAATCATTTGGGGTTTTTTTTTTGGTTTGTTTGTTTTATCTCTGGCATTTTAGAGCTGTGTAACAGGAATATTGGTGAGATTAATGTTCCTCCTKCAGATAAGGATAGATGTAGGTGTGTTATGGAAATAACTAATAGTGAACACTGTAAAACAGCAGGGAAGGAGTGAGGACAGATGGGTTTGTTTGTCCTCAGGGAGTCTAAAATAAACTTGATTGTCTTCTTTAAATCCTTACACTCAGTAGACAAAAAGTATAGGAAGTGATGTTTACTCATGTAATAGAAATATCTTAAAAAACAGTTTACATCAGCTAAGAAGATTTGGCAAGTCAGGGATTTATGTATGTATGTATGTATGTATGTATGTAACTGGGTTTATGGGAGGGTTGATGCTTCACTGTACTGTCTCTGATAGTAGCATAATCTCTTTTATTTTCATAGATGAATCCAAAGTCTGTATTTTGAATTCTGTATGTTCTGAAAAGACATTTCTCTCTCAGTTTACATCAGAGATTTTSAAAGGCATGGAGGGAAGCTGAGTATTTAATTTTCACTCACATTAACAGAATTTGACTGCTTAGCCCTTTTTTTCTTTTTGATATCCTTCAATTCATTGTTTTTGTTTCAATTCATTCATACATACATATGCACAGTAAAAAGATGGAGTAAAATGGGTACATATCTGCCAAATCTTCCACTTCCTGCAGTATTGATAGACTGTGCTGCCCATTGGTTACTGCTGTGGGTTTTTTTTTTGAGTATCTGCAATATTTCTGGAGTCCCAGCAGCTTGGGTGAGCGCTAGCTGCACTGCTGGAAGCCCCAGCAGCCCTGATCTGAGAGCCTCGGAGCACTCACTGCCACTTGGATGCTCTCTAGGCACCTCACGCTGCATCTGCCCACTAAATTGGACTCGACATGGCCAGTGCAGGTCAACACTGTTGTGTGCATGTGGATCAYGGGTACAGAATACAAATATAGTTTTAAATTTTATGGCAGAACATAAATCTGTTATCATCTAAATTTTCCTTGCTCTCTAGGATAACTTTTTGTTGTATGCATGCAAGTACTCATCTGTGAAATAATCATAAAAGGCTATGTTTATGTTAAAGATTCCTCAACTGCCCTTTCCTGTAACATGTGCTATTTGCAGAGCTGTCAAGTTACTTGCTGTATTTTTTTTCTATTTTAGTATTAAAAAAGGTCATTTTTTTTTCTCTTTTTTTTTGCTTAGCCATCATGCCTCTTGGTAGTCTGTTATGGTGATCAACATGATGTCTGGCTCGAGGGAGCATTAGTTTGGAAATAGAACATCTTAAACTGTGGAGCACATCTTCAGCAGGATGCAGGAGAGTAGCCTGGGGGCCACGACAGATGTCTCAATTGCTTTTCAAACTCTTGGACTGAAATTGGTTTGTTATTGCCAGTGCCCTGTTTGGAGATGCTTTAGAAATGAGCAGTGTAATATTAAATTGTTTGAAATTCCATCATAATACGAGTTAAATAAATTTGTGTTAAGTAACTAAAAGCTTATTTAATAATTAATCATTTACATGTGGAAATAAGCATTGCCCCACCATAATTTATCAAATATTTTTCAGGTGACATGGCCAAATGATGCATCCTTTAGATCACTGTACTATTCTGAACCTTGTAGACTGGTGGCACCTGTCTTAAGTTTACCAAGGACTACTGTATGCCAAAAAGCGCAACTATGCTGCTATTTGCAAATGTGACTTTACTAAAGGGGCTGCCACTGCCTTTCTGCGACAAAATGATTCTTGAGTTACCCCAGTGTTGCTGTCCTTAGTATGCTAATCATATATTAGCATATGTGAAAATACCAGTCATTTTCAATGAGAGCCAAAGCTCCTTATCTAGTCATATATTGTATCTATATATTTATGGCACAATTTTTCAGTAGTTTTTATATAGCGGACATGTAAGGAAGTTCCCAGAATGGGCACATCTGTAATGTCCTCTCAAAGTGTATATGAACAGAAAAAAAAAAAAAAAAAAAAGCTAAGTCTACAGGAATTTCCGTTTTCCCTTAAACACATTTGGAAAGAAAAAAAAGATCAGTGGGCACAATATAAGGTTGGTAAAAATGATCTTAAATATATACAGATAGTTAGTGCCATTAGCCATTAGCACTGTGTCTTGCTACACACGCAGTGCAAGAATATGAAGGACCCGCCTAGGTGCATCTGGCTCCCAAATTGCCAAACTTGTTAACTGCACTCCAAGTTGAATGCACGCTGCTGAGTTGCTTGGTTCCTGGCAGATTTGGAAACACTGCATGCCACTTGACAGCTCACAAAGTACTCGAGAGGAAATTCCTATTCCTACGTACTAAAACTAGCTGACCATCTGTTAGCCTTGCTGGGAGACTAATACAGCAGCAGTGCGACTTGCTCCACTTTGCTTTATAAGAAACTTGGAGAACTCTTCACCGGGGGGGAACTCCTTTCTTTCCTGCCTCCTTTCTTTCCATTTCAGTCATGAATACTCCATCATGGTAGTGCCAGCTCTTGCTTTGACTCTGCCTAACGAAACCTGCAAAATGGTTCCTGGTGCTTTGCGCCCCAGTGTCTCGAGCTTGTAACAAGGCCGTCTTTCACTCGAATTAATTGAAGCATTTGCTAAGAATAAATCAKCACATTGGATGTTTTTGGTTAGCTTGATTAATATTTGAAACTTTTTGATGGATAGTACAGCTACATTTGAGTTTCATGGAAAAAAAAATAGAGCAGAAGGATGACATTAGGGGATTTGAAACGGGCATAGTTCGCTACTTGAAAACAGCAGCCAAAAGGTGCCTGATACTTTGTTATTCTCTTATCCGGGATTCTAGCTTTCTTATATAAGCAGCTGAAAATGATCTCTTCCACCCGTCTATTCATTTTGTCAGGACATGCTGTGGTGCTGCGTTTGTTTTTGTAGCAATGCTGACTTTGAACGGTTTCTCTGACCGAGCAAGCTGACGCCTGCCGTGGGGTTAGTGCCGGCCATCCCACAGAAGCTCTCTCTTCCACTGGAAGCTGTCCCGGTATTCCACAAAATGAAAATAACTGGCTGCAGGCCTGTCGTGCGGCCAGCGGTTCACCTCTGCTCTTTCCTGTGTTTTGCCTCACGCGCCTCGAAAGCTCAGAAATGCAGTGGAGCTTTTTCCACTCCAAAGCGCCCGTCAGGAAGCCGATCACCTCCTGGAGGAGCTCCAGCTCACAGACCTTAGCCCCGGGCGATGACACAGAACAGGAGCCCCGGGCACGCCACGAGCTGCCTGCAGTGTCACTGGGTGCCTGGCTCTCACACAGCTGGGACAGCATTTGGCTGCTCGCTGTGGTGGGGTTAGGGATGGGAGGCACCATCTGCACCCCTTTGTATCAGGAGGAAGGAAACATGTCTTGGCAGGGTTGATTTCCTCACCTCAGTGGAGGCACTGAGTGCCACTGGGAAGGCCCTCAGGTACCAGAGGCGCCATGACAGAGCTGCTGGGTTTGACACGGCCTTCCTGGCTCTGCAGCTGCAGACGTGCCAGGGTGCCCCGGGGTGTCTCAGGCAGCGCTGGGTGCCTGCGTTTGGGCAAGCGATCTGAGTCTGTAGTCCATATTCCAGCTCCTCCTGAGCAGGGGGATAGGGATAGGAGTGCCAAACTGAGCTTATTTCTGTCCCAAGCCGGCCCTTGCTTGCAGCAGGGTTTGCGGCCCGGCCGTGGGGAGGGCCACAGTCCCCTCGCTTGGGGCAGCCAAGACCAGGATCCCATCTCAGTAATGGGTGACTTGCACCTTCAGTCCTSCCTGTCACAATGAGATCTCTCTAAATCTGAGCTTGAAGTAGTGACTTGAAGGAGTTTTGGTGCTGGGACAAGGAGCTGAGTAAGAAACCTCCTCCAGCCTCCAAGTGCTTCCCACCTCCTTCATAGCTGTAGACTTCAGTTAACACAAAGAAGCAAACAAAGAAGAATAAGGAAAAAAAAAGCTGCTATGTTAGAAAAACATCCCAAGTCCAAAACAAATGTAACTAACAGACTATGAAGTTGGCTGTGAGCCTGTACTAACCCCTCTCAGGTGTGAACTGAGTCACCCAGTCATCCATTTCAGACTGTGGTAACTCAGACTCATGGATGACTCTTTACTGTCACCGATCAAAGATTTGTAATATAGGTGGGTTTTTATTTCATTTTTTTTTAATTCATTGTGGAATTGATTTCTTGAGGTGGAGCCCAGCTTATAAAAGCTAGCAAAACAATTTTTATAAGGCGATTAGAGAGCAGCTGAAAGTGGTTGTTGGCTTTTCCCTGTTGGCTCCTCTCTTCCCCACACCTGCCATTGGTTGGAAACAGCCCCTCCATAGCAGCGTTCACTGCCTTCATGGAGGCTTTGATGCTGGCTAGTGTCAGAAAGCTTGGGAGGTTGGTCTGCATGATTACTAGCACTTACACAAGTATTTTTCTGTCAACATTTCATAACAACATTTCAACACTTTTTTTTTGTGTGTGGGTGTGATTATTAAAAAGTGTTGGCTTCAGCTGAGATTAAAACAATGCAAAAATAGTCCTTTTACATGATAATGTTGTATTCYTGCTTCAAACTCAGCACAAATTATGAGTTTTAAAACACAGATGAATACGGTGCTTATCAAAATGTAAGAAGCAAAGCAGTAAACTATACTTACTTACACTGTTTAAAACAAGAAGATTCAAATTAATCAAACTGTACTATTTGCTTTTTTTTTTTTTTTTTTTTTGCCTTAATGTAGAAAATTACCAGATTTAAGTAGATGGCTTGATGCTGTTTCC